>NC_083408.1:37611235-37913535 GCF_020745735.1 Hemiscyllium ocellatum
CATCCCTCTACAGGGCAGCTGGACTGGACACCAACAAGAAGACTGCCGCCTTTGAGGGGTAAGTCTCCAAATAGCGCGCGCATGTGCACACACACACGCACACCTTTTTACTGCAACATTTGGAGAGATTGTCTGGGGGTTTAGTGTACACCCCTGTGTAGAACTCCATGGAAAAAGTGTGGGGGGAGGGGGGTGGGAAAGAAGAGAGGGGGCGGGAGGTCAGTCATTTGGAGACAGTGCCTGTTTAATCACTGTAAACAAAAGACGCGATCAGTGCTGGAAAACACATCTTTGATGTAATGTTTCCAACGGGACCTCGAGATCTCCTTCGGATAATCTGATTTTTTGGATAATTGGTATTCAGATAATTGAGGTTTCTCTGTATATCCTATCATATCAGTTGCATGCGTGATACTGATCTTTTGTTATAAATTCTGTGTCTTATGATCCTAATCCACAGCTACCTGATGAAGGAGCAGCACTCTGAAAGCAAGTACTTCCAAATAAACCTGTTGAACGATAACCTGGCATTGAGAGAGTTTTAATTTTGTCCACCCAATACCAACCCTGACAGTTCTACATCACAGCTACCAACAAGTAAATTAATGTAGCCTTAATTCTTTGTTGTAATTCATGGAATTGGGTGCAAACTGTGCAGACAGGCCACTTTGGGGCAAATTACACCCTGCCAAAGGTTAAAGGGTACCCATGAGAGTGAGAGAAAGAAAGACAAGTGTTTACACTTTGATTTTGATAAAATAATGATTTTTTGCTATCCCCAATGAGACCCAGAAGGGTCATAGAATCCTAAAGTACAGAAACCGGTCCTTTGGCCCAAACTAGTCCATGCTGACCAAAATGCCCATCTGCTCTAGTCCCATTTCCCTGCAGTTGGCCCATATCCTTCTAAACTTTCCTACCCATGTTTTGTCCAAATGCCCTTTAATTGTTATTAATATATCTGCCTCAACCACTTCCGCTGGCAGCTCAATCCACATGCATACCACCCTCTGTGAAGTTGTCCTCAGGTTTCCTTTTATTCTTTCCCCTCTAAAGCTTAAACTAATGTCCTCTAGTTCTAGAGTTACCAAGACTGGGAAAAAGACCAAGTGCATTCACCCCATCCTTGCTTCTCTTCATCTTATACATTTCTATAAGATTCCCACCACCCCCAGTCTCCTACACTCTAAAGAAAACATTCCTAGCTTGTCCAACCTCTCGCTATAACTCAAACCATTGAGTCCAGGCAACACCTTTGTAAATTTCCTTTGCATGCTTTCCAGTTTAATAACATTCTTCTCTTAGCAAGGTGACCACAACTGCAGCAAAGTGCGGCCTCATCAACATCTGTACAACAGCCCAACCTCTATTCTCAATGCCTGACTGATGAAGGCCAGCGTGCCAAAAGCCTTCTTCACTGCCCTGTCTACCTGTGACTTCACTTCAGAAATCTATGTACCTGGACTCCAAGGTCCCTCTGTTCCACTCCACTACTGAAGGCCCTACTATTCACCATGGAACTCCCACCTTGATTTGACTTCCCAAAGTGCAAGACCTCACACTTATCTATATTAAGCTCCATTTGCCATTTCCCCAGCTGATCAACATCCTGCTGTAATTTCTGATAACCTTTCTCACTGTCCACGATACCGCCTATTCTAGCATCATCTGCAAAATTACTAATCATGCCTTGTACGTTCTCAACCAAATCATTGATACAGATAACAAACAAACAGTAATGGGCCCAGCACCAACCCCTGAGGCAGTCCACTAGTTAGAGGCCTCCAGTCTGAAAAATATCCTTGCATTATCACCCTCTGCTTCTTCCCATCAAGCCAATTGTGTATCCAATTTGTCAGCTCTCCAAATTCCATGTGATTTAATTTTCCAATGCAGCCTACCATGTAGAACCTTATCAAAGGCCTTACTAAAATCCATACACACAATGTCTACTGGCCAACCAGTCACTTTATCAAAGAACTCTAGAACAAATTTGTGAGGCATGATCTCCCACGTTCAAAGCCATGCTGACTACTCCTAATCAAACCCTGTCTTTCCAAATACATTTTTATCTTATCTCTCAGATTTTCTCAAGTAACCTATCTACCACAGATGTTAGACTTACTGGTCTGCCATTCCCAGATTTTTCTTTGTATTCCTTCTTGAATAAGGGCACAGCATTCGCTACCCTCCAGTCTTCCAGACCTCACCCATGGCTATTGATGATGCAAAAATATCAGCCAGGGCCCCCGCAATTTCTTCTCTAGCCGCTCGCAGTGTTCTTGGATATATCTGGTCAGGACCAGGACATTTATCCACCTTCATACAGTCTAATATGTCCAACACCACCTCTTCTGTAATATGGACTGTCCCCAAGATATGGCCACCAACCTCCCCAAGTTCCCAATCTTCATGTCTTTCTCCAAGGCAAACACAGTAGACAAAATATGTGTGTTGATTGAAGAAAGGCAACAGCACAATCAAAATAATAAGGACATTTTGGACAAATAGAGATCGGTTTCATTTATGCAAGAATTGGGTGTTAAATTAGATTCGCTGTCAAACATTTTGTAAATTAAGTTCAATTACAATTCTGGAATACGTAATGTCATTTCTAACCTTATTTAGGTTTAGGTAAAAACTTATTTACCAAATGAAATACTTGTAACACAGGATTGTGACACAATTAGTCCTTGTGTAAGCCAGAGTCAGGAATGTGTTGCTGGGAAAGCACAGCAAGTCAGGCAGCATCCGAGGAGCAGGAGAATCAAAGTTTCAGGCATAAGCCCTGATGAAAGGCTTAAGCCCAAAACGTCAATTCTCCTGATCCTTGGATGCTACCTGATCTGCTATGCTTTCCCAGAAATAAACTCCCTACTCTGATCGCCAGCATCTGCAGTCCTCACTTTCTCCTTGCGTAAACCAGCATAATATGGAACTATTGCTACTGACTACCATCCTACCTCATGGTCCTTCACATCAACAACTGCAATCAATATGATTGGCCATAAATGACACCTCTCCAGTTACTTTAATAATAGATCAATTTTAATGCAGAGGATTGATTAATTTATTCTAAAAATATACTAACTTAAAAGCAGTTCTTTGTAATTCGCCCACTAAAAACTCTTTTTCAAGGCTACCTGTTTTATAGATAAAATCTGATGTCTATATTCGCAGGCCAGAAACTCGAGATCACTTTTTGAAAACTGTCTCATCGCAAGTGAGGCACTTCTGACCAATCACTTCCTCACTAGAGACGCTGACAGCAATTAAATAATGGCTTTACCTTTTTGATGGAAGTATTTCCGATAATAGTAAGCTCCAAGGTCCACATGCTCCACAATGTACCTCTTCACCTTTTCACAATGTACTGCCAAGTTTTCTTTTGATATCTCTAGCACAGCAACTCCTGCATTTGTGCAGTGAGAGCTCAGGGAAAATTCAGACATAGTTTCAAATCCACTCAGTGATCCAGAATTCGTTCGCGATAGACTTATCTTACGCTCTCCTTCTCCACCAATCTCATTCCTGAAGTATGAACAGCTCAGCACAAGTTCATTGCTTTTCTCATCCCCATAGTCTACATTGAGATTTTCTTTTGAATTCAGGTCCTCTGTACTACCTGAAGGAGAGCTGAAGCTGATTGAATGGGCCAGTGGACCAGCAGCCAGTGAGGCGGCAGCAGCCGCAGATGCACCTGTTGTGGTGTTCCTCCTCTTAATGACATTGTGCCTGGTTGTCACGGCTTCATTCAAGTCAAAGAGCACACTCTGCACGTCATAATGAGCAAAGCACTTTTGACAAGTCCAACCCTTCACACTGTCTTCTGATTTGCTGTCCTCAAAGTCTGCTGATTTGCCTAGCTCACTTTCACCTTTGGCATTGCGCAATTTGCGAAAAATAGAAGAATCCCCCGTCTCAGATTTCGATCGTCGCTTAAGTGGTTTCTCCCTTTCTTTATGGAGTGGCCTTGGGCTCCCTCTGTGTGAAAAGAAACCATCCACAAAGTCAGATTTGGTGCTTTCAACATTTGAACCATAGGCTTTACTAGCCTCTGCCTTCAGTAATTCACTCAGTTGTTCTGGTGCTGGGCTTCGCTGATCAGACTGTTCATTTCTATAACCCTTTAGCAAATCAAAAAAACTGTCCCCTGACATTCCATGTTTGTCAATGGAGGAAGTGCTGCCATATTCACGGTGAAGGGCAGTTCCCATTTTATGGCTCAATGCTCCATACTCCTCAGCTCCATCGACATCCAGCTCACTGATGGTAATGTCACTATTACTGCGCTGCCTGATTCTGCGAAGGCCCTTTGCAGGAGACTGAAGGTAACCATCTGGTGTAAGAAACCTAGAATCTAAGTTCTCCATCTCTTGGGCCTTGGGTTGTAGGTAGTCACTGTGTATCCTCCTTGATGCCAAGGACTCCAGAGAATTTTGATTACTTTGGCTCATCCGGCTGTTTGGGCTACCAGAGTGGATAGACATGATTGTGCCATCTGGGCTTCCTGCAGACTCCTGATCACTTGTTCTACAAGACTCTTTAGCCATGTCTTTTCTGGGAGGCCAGTCAGCAATCCTTGCTCGAACACCCATTTTAGGCACACCTGGCATTGCACCAACATGGTGAGCACTTTCACTTCGTGGTGGCGGCCCTGTTATACTAGATGAACCAAATGTGCCATTTGGTGTTCGGAAACGACGTGCATAGAAGTCATCAGAACGTGCACCAATAGTTAGCTCAGGCCCAACCGAAGTGGCACCAATACCCACTTTTTCAGTCTGGGATCGTTTTAGACTGGTCATGCTCCACACTGGTTTCTCCCAACAGCTTCTATTAAATGTGCAACCATCTCTTTTGGAAGAAAGAATCTCCTTGAGGACAACCTCCAAGCAACTCAATTTGAAGGATTATGTTATTTACAAATATCTGTCACTCTGTAGTATCTTTTCACATATGTTCATCTTGACATTGTTTTTAATTGGGGCTACTGTCAAACGATCCACACATCATCACAAAATGGATTTTAGATGGTATAATCACAATTGCCAAGGCTTAAATGAAACCTAAAAAAAACAAAAAAAGAGAAACCGTTATTTTGTATTTACTAAATGTTTTGAAACCTTTAACCTATAAGCAAAATACTACAGATGCTGGAAATAGCATTTCTGAGATTTTGGAAATGATGACAAAACGTCTGAGAACAAATTCACCAGCTCAGCAAGCAAGCTTAGAAATTAAAAGCATATCTCTCAGCAAAGGAGCTACTATTTCGGGCCAATGATCTTAGATTGGAACTTGAACAAAATATATTTATATAAAAGTTGCTGTTCCTGATGAAGGGCTTATGCCCAAAACAGCAACTGTCCTGTTCCTCGGATGCTGCCTGACGTGCTGTGCTTTTCCAGTGTCAAACTTTTTGACTCTAACCCTCCAGCATCTGCAGTCCGACTTTCTCCTACGTAAGTGGCTATTTTAATGATCACAAAATATATTGTGGTCCACTTTTCCATTGATGTCCTCAACTAATTCTCTGATTGAAGAAAGGAAGCAACTTTTGCTTTATAACGGGTGAACAGCATTAGAATTGAAGATTTAGGTGAACTCAGTAAAGCCAAGGAGATATGCAGCAAGGAATGGGGGAGAAAAAAAGAATATTGTAAAATGTAACACAACTGGAACCCAGGAGGGGGATTTACAAATGAACACCGTAGAAGATAACATCGCTTCATTCTGTAGTAAGTTACATGCAACATGTATACTGAGAGGAAATGCAAACATCACTGGTCCCTTCTGACATGAAAGATCACCAACATGCCATAGAATTGGCACATTTCCATTTATATACTTTTCGTCTTTAATCACCCAAGCGCTTGATATTTCAGGAACAATCTTTTGCCCATTTGAAATGTTAAAGGGTTAATTTGCTCTGCTGATCTTCAAGAAATTGGATGTCCCGGGAGTAGGCTGTTATGTTTCTCTATCTTGCAGTTAGAATGAAAAAAAATTACATTGATTCTGAATAGTAGAAGATGGCAGCAAGAACATTGCAGTTAAGATTCTAACTACACCCTGCAGTTTAAAAAAAATTATTTACACCAGATCTTACCATTAAGGTTTGATCTAAATCGCATATCATATTGTTCCTGAAAATAATCAAATCACCATGTGTCTTGAGTGACAAATGACTATGGTGGAGTGGATGGGGTTGTCTTCTGGGCATTCCTGCTGGTGATGTAAAAGGAGGACTGTTCTCTTGTTCAGAGAGGTCTCTTGACACGGCTCTGCGAAATGTGTTAAGGGCTCCTCCAAAAGCTCATACTTGCTTAATAAATTTTGGCTGTTTACAGAAGTTGACATATTGCAGTTGCATCACACACACACACACACACTCGGATACACAGATACAAACACATACACCCACACACACCCTTACTCACACAGGCATCCTCTCAGAGACATAGACCACTCTGCACTCATATGCACTCTCTCTGACAGACACACTCAACCCCCCACTCCAGTCACACGTGCACACTCCCACACGCATCCCCTCACAGACTTAAGACACTCTACATTCACAAGCCCCGACCCAGACACAGAGCCACATGCACACATTTTGTGGGGAGAATTTGTACTTGTAAAGTTACATTGTTCTTTGTTCAAAAACTGCATGAATTCATGTAAAACTCAGATTCTCATCTAAAAAGTAAGATAATAATCTAAACATCATGGCATTGACAGAGAACACAGGGGCTGGCTAACACCTTCAACATACTGTCTGGCTAACACCAATTGTTACAGCTAACCAGAGAACGCAGCTTTTTTAAAAAAGGTTTTGTGATTTACACATGAAAGAAGTGAAACTATCATGGTATTCGAACAGATGAAAGACTCAATAGACAATCATGGTATTTTTCAATGTATAATTTCAGTTACATCACACTGAAAATTTTGGTTATAAATTCTGTGCCTTACAATTGTGTCCTCCACAATCACCAGATGAAGGAGCAGCGCTCCTAAACTCATGTGCTTCCAATTAAACCTGTTGGACTATCACTTGGCGTGTGATTTTTAACCAGTCCAATACCGGCATCTCCAAATCATGACTTCTATTGACACCACTAACTGTCGGCTTAAAGTGGACAGGATCTCCAAGAAGATCGCACATATTGACACAGACATCAAGATTCTACAGAAATTCAGGCAAGCAGGAAAGATCCCAAAAGGATCACGGATCACAAACCCACTCAAGTCGACCTACAACACAGACTACGCAGAGAAACTTTGCCACCGCACCTCTTGCAAACTCCTCAATCATCTCGTGCACCAACTCTACAGCAGGCGACACAACCTTGAAATTCAGATGAAGTCCACACTCTCAACCTGCGTTTAGGATACAGCAGTACAATTACGTGACATTGCCAAACAGACAAGGCAATAAAACTATACCATGTACATGCACACAAAGAACAATAAAACTGGAGAAACTTGGCATTCTCACCAGTAATAGCAAAGCCCATCCTGGCACCAGAATAGACAACATTATCAATGTGGGAAGCTCATTATCAACTTATCAGACCACACCCTTTGACCGGAAGAGATTGAAGTTCTGAGCAAGGGTTGCAACTTCTGCCCCACCACCAAAATGGACCTGTTGGTTCTTGCAGCAGACACTGAGGAGTTCATCAGACGAATGAGATTCCGGGAATCCTTTCAAGGTTCCAGCAGTGATCCCAATGAGCCCACTGATGAACTGGAACAGTCATCACAAGGATCTGTAGAGGAGCGACCAAAGGAGGTGTCAACTTGGACCCCACTGGAGGGTCGCTGCCCTGGGCTTGACATGTATGGTCAAACTGTAAGCAAATATATAAATGCCAGATTCATCAGTCGTAGAGCTAAACATGACCCGTTCACAACGCAATGCCATTCAGGCTCTCAAAACCAATCACAACATTGTCATCGAATCAGCAGATAAAGGGGGAGGAGCCATCGTCACTCAGAATAGAACAAATTACTGCAAGGAAGTGTATCGACAACTGAACAACCAGGAACACTACAGGCAATTACCAACTGATCTGACCAAATAACACACCCGTGAGTTAAACACATTGAAGGACTAGATCCAAAGTCCTGAACAGAGTTCCCTACGCGGCCTCATCCCACGTACTTCTCATGTAGGCGACTTCTACTGCCTTCCAACGGTACACAAAGCCAACACACCAGGACGTCCCATCATATCGGGCAATGGGACCCTGTGTGACGATCTCTCGGGCTATGTTGAAGGCATCCTGAAACCTATTGTACAGGGGATCCCCAGCTTCTGTCGCGACACTACAGATTTCTTACAGAAACTCAGCACCCACTGACCAGTCGAACCGGGAACACTCCTCGTCACAATGGATGTTTTCGCACTCTACACCAGCATCCCCTACAATGATGGCATTGCTGCAACAGCCTCAGTACTCAACACCAACAACTGTCAGTCAATTGCTAAACACCATCCTACAACCTATCCGCTTTATCCTCGATCACAACGTCTTCACCTTTGACAACCAGTTCTTTATCCAGACACATGGAACAACAATGGGGACCAACTTTGCACCCCAATATGCCAACATCTTTATGCACATGTTCGAACAAGGCTTCTTCTCTACGCAGGATCTTCAGGCGAATTTGTACTTGTAAAGTTACATTGTTCTTTGATCAAAAACTGCATGAGTTCATGTAAAACTCTGTTATCTCACTTTTTAGATTAGAATCAATCTAAACATCATGGCATTGACAGAGAACAGAGGCTAACACCTTCAACATACTGTCAAGCTAACACCAATTGTTACAGCTAACGAGAGAATGCAATTTTTACAAAAAGGTTTTGAGATTTACACATGAAAGTAGTGCAGCTATCATGGTATTCAAACAGACTCAACAGATAATCAAGGCATTCTTCAATGTATAATTTCAGTTACATTACACTGCAAATTTTTGCTATAAATTCTGTGCCTTACAATCGTGTCCTCCACAATCACCTGATGAAGGAGCGGCACTCCGAAACTAGTGCGCTTCCAATTAAACCTGTTGAACTATAACCTGGTGTTGTGTGATTTTTAACTTTGTACATCTCAGTCCAACACCGGCATCTCCAAATCAAGAAAAAGAACCTAATACATATATAAAATAGCCTACTATTTTCAATAAATGATGATTATTTACTGACTTGGAAATACTAGTTCTCTGTTTAACATATTGAGGAAGATTCATACTCAGGTTTGAATTTCTGTACTCCAAGAATCACAATTACCCACTTCAATCTAACCATTCTCAATGCTAGTCATCGCATTTGTATGTATTTTTCAGCAGGTATCACTAATTAGAAACCAAGAAAGGTGATTAATTGCATTTTCCATGCTGTAAGCCAAAGATAAGATACCAATTGAGATACCACGAACCGAGATCGGATCACTCTATTCAGAACAGGAATCAAAGCTAGTTGTGTTAATCCCTTGCATAGTTTAGAACACAACAACTTTGCACTCCACCATCTGAGGAAGCCAAAATAGCATGACTTAAATTAAAAGAGAGCCGTTAGTGGACTGATATTCTATGGCTGCCAGCACATAAATATGCGTGAAACAAAAAGCAGGAAACTAAAAAATTTATGCTGTAACGTGCAAAAATATTTTTATGGACAGGTGAAATTTGTAAGTCATTTCTATTGCACAACAAACCACATACAAAGAACACTTCCTTCCCAACACTGATCAATATACGTCCAAATAAGGAATTTGAGCAGTTTGATATGATAGCCAAATCCCAGCAGTACTGGTCAGTTTTTGATAGTGGTGGAAGGAATGTGAAATGGTTAAATAAAGGCATAAAATATTGATTTGAGCAAAATTTTTTTCTCCGTTGTGAACTAGTACCAATATTTTAAATTAACTACTGACAAAGTAATGACAAACCTTTTGTACAGGTAATCAAACTAACACATGATCATTTGTTAGCATTGGGAGCAACAATTAAAAACTGATCCAGTTGAAATATGGTTGCTGACAACATACTGCACACTACCTAATTCCTTAGTTAACACTGATTAACTGCCTATCCTTACACTAATTTCCGGTCAGGCTTTAGTCAGACTAAACAAACTAAAGGTAGATCACCTGACAACCCTGTTGTTATGGTTTCTGAACAAAATAAGCTGGTTTTGATTCTTTGAATTGCTAATCGTGCCAAAGCACAGGTGAAAGTGCAGTCTTAATTTCAATTGCAATGAATTTTTAAGTTTATAAAATTGAAAACTTATTTGCTTCCTTCATTTTCCATATCTACTTTCATATTTCAACACTTTGGATCACAGTTCTATCCAAGTTAAGCACCACTATTTATCTGCAATCAATTCCACACTTGATTTGAGCTGGCAAATTCAGATAATGTTGCAATTTCCTATTTTTTCCAAGATGAGTTGCTGCACTTTGGCAGATCAAACAGGGATTAGCAACAGCTTCTCTCACCTTACAGAGTCATATAGATGTACAGCATGGAAACAGACCCTTCGGTCCAACTTGTCCATGTTGACCAGATATCCCAACCCAATCTAGCCCTACCTGCACCCGGCCCAAATCCCTCCAAACCCCTCTTATTCATATACTCATCCAGATGCCTTTCAAATGTTGCAATTGTACCAGCCTCCACCACTTCCTGGCAGCTCATTCCATACACATACCACCCTGTATATGAAAAAATTGCCCTGTAGTTCTCTTTTATATCTGTCCTCTCTCACCCTAAACCTATGCCCTCTAGTTCTGAACTCCCCCATCCCAGAGAAAATACTTTGTCTATTTATCCTATCCACGTCCCTCATGATTTTGTAAACCTCTCTAAGATCACCCCTCAGCTTCAGAGGCTCCAGGGAAAATAGCCACAGTCTATTCAACCTCTCCCTATAGCTCAAATCCTCCAACCCTGGCAGCATCCTTGTAAATCCCTTATGAACCCTTCCAAGTTTCACAATACCTTTCCGATAGGAAGGAGACCAGAAGTGCATGCAATATTCCAACAGTGGCCTAACCAATGTCCTGTACAGCCAGAACATGACCTCCCAACTCCTGTACTCAATACTCTGACCATGAAAGGAAAGCATACCAAACACCCTTTTCACTATCCTATCTACCTGTGACTCCACTTTCGAGGAGCTATGAACCTGCACTCCAAGGTCTCTTTGTTCAGCAATACTCCCTAGGACCTTACCATTAAGTGTAACAAGTCCTGCTAAGACTTACCTTCCCAAAATGCGGCACCTCGCATTTATCAGAATTAAACTTCATCTGCCACTTCTCAGCCCATTGGCCCATCTGATCAAGATTCCATTGTAATCAGAGATAACCTTCTTTGCTGTCCACTACTCTAATTTTGGTGTCATCTATACCTCTTATATAAATGATTTAGTTGTGAGCATAAATGATATAAAATAACGGACCCCGCACCAAGCCATGTGGCACTCCAATGGTCACAGGCCTCCAGTCTGAAAAACAACCCTCCACCACCACCCTCTGTCATCTATCTTTGAGCCAGCACTGTATCCAAATGGCTAGTTCTCCCTGTATTCCATGAGATCTAACCTTGCTAACCAGTCTCCCATGGGGAACCTTGTTGAACACCTTACCGAAGTCTATATAGATCACATCTACCACTCTGCCCTCACCAATCCTCTTTGATCCTTCTTCAAAAAACTCAGTCAAGTTTGTGAGACATGATTTCCCACGCACAAAGCCATGCTGACTATCTCTAATCAGTCCATGCCTTTCCAAATACATGTACATCCTGTTCCTCAGGATTCCCTCCAACAACTTGCCCACCACCGATATCAGGCTCACTGGTCTAAAGTTCAGTGGCTTGTCCTTACAACCTTTTTTAAACAGTGGTACCACGTTAGCCAACCTCCAGTCTCAGCAAGAGGCTCAGCAGTTACTTCCCTAGCTTCCCAGAGAGTTCTAGGATCATATCCTGGAGATTTATCCATTTTTGTGTTTCAAGTCATCTAGCACTACTACTTCTGTAATATGGACAGTACTCTAGATGTCACCATCTATTTCCCTACATTCTACATTTTCCATGTCCTTTTCCTCAGTAAATAATGATGCAAAATACTTGTTTAGTATCTTCCCCCATTTTCTGCTGCTCCACACAAAGGCCACCTTGTTGATCTTTGAGGGGCCCTATTCTCTCCCTAGTTACCCTTTTGTCCTTAATGTATTTGTAAAAACACCCTTTGGTTTCTCCTTAACTATTCCATGTCCCTTTTTGCCCTCATGATTCTCTTAAGTATTCTCCTACTGCCTTTATACTATTCTAAGAATTCACTCAATCTATCTGGTCTATACCTGCCATATGCTTCCTTCCTTTTCTTAACCAAAACCTCAATTTCCAGCATTCCTTTCACAGGAATATACTGTCTCTGGACTCTAGTTACCTCATTTCTGAAGGCTTCCCATTTTCCAACTGTCGAAAGTTCTTGCTTAATACCATCAAAATTGGCCTTCCTCTAATTTAGAACTTGAACTTTTAGATCTAGTCTATCCTTTTCCATCACTATTTTTAAAATAATAAAATTACGGTTGCTGGTGCAAAGTTCTTCCCCCACTGACACCTCAGTCAACTGCACTACTTTATTTCCCAAGAGTAGGTCAAGTTTTGCACCTTCTCTGGTCGGTATATCTACATACTGAATCAGAAAATTTTCTTATACACACTGAACAAATTTCTCTCCATCTAAGTCCTTAATATTATGGCAGTCCCAGTCTATGTTTGGAAATTAAAATCCCCTACTATAACCACCCTATTATTCTTACAGATAACAGATCTCCTTACAAATTTTTTTCTCAATTTCCTCTTACTGTTAGGCGGTCTATAATACAACCCCAATAAGGTGATCATCCGTTTCTTATTTCTCAGTTCCATCCAAATAACTTTCCTGGATGAATTTCCAGGAATATCCTCCCTCAGCACAGCTGTAATGCTATCCCTTATCAAAAACACCACTCCCTCTCCTCTCTTGCCTCCCTTTCTTTCCTTCCTGCAGCATTTGTATCCTGGAACATGAAGCTGCCAGTCCTGTCCCATGTTCCTAACCATGCCCTTAGTTCATCTGCCTTCTCTGACAAACATTTTAAATGACAAGCATCGCCAGAATTAGTAGTCACAACTCTATTTGTTAATAAAACATGTGCCTTGTTGTGGGGAAAAACACCAGCCTCAGAGTCAGAATCTGGGTCCAATGACAGAATTAATTGCACAAGGAAATACTGGAACTCCGGGGAGAGAAAGACACCAACAGCAGCGGTCAGTTGCGAGTCTTCTCTCGACCTGGAGCACATCTCAGGTAACCTTTATACGTCTTGCGATACATAGGTCAGTGATGAGATTATAGAGTTTGTAAGGTGGTTTGTTTATGGTAATCATTGCAGAATCGTTGATAGTTTCGATACAGGCTTCATCATTTCCAGCTCAGCCTTTGCTAAGTTCTGCGTGGTCATTGTCAGTTTTAGTATAAACATTGCCAGTTTCAACGTCTGCATGGAAATCCATTGCTGCCGTAATGGGTGTTAACCACTCTTCCTGAGAAGGACGATAACTGCAGCCCTGGCTATTAACATTTCATACTGAGTCTGTATTAAACTGTTAGCATTTCTATAAGTAGTGCTGGCTGGACCCAGACACTTCGGCGGGTAGTGTTCATTACTTATGTGTATTCTCTCCCCTACCTGCCTTAAACTAATCAACTGGATTGTGAGTGCATTGTGCTGGCATTCTGGTGTCCCCAGGCAGTGTCTGTATCTGCTCTGTTGTTTCTCTCCATATCGTGATCTGGCAGCCATCTTGTGTGTAAAGTTGGCCAACTAATGGCTCAACGGGCATCTTGTTTGTCCGTGTGCCTAGTGTCGCCCTGCCCCGTGCCATCTCTCCCTCTTCAGGCTGGGCAGCACGGTGGCACAGTGGTTAGCACTGCTGTCTCACAGCGCCTGAGACCCAGGTTCAATTCCCGACTCAGGTGACTGACTGTGTGGAGTTTGCACGTTCTCCCCGTGTCTGCGTGGGTTTCCTCCGGGTGCTCCGGTTTCCTCCCACAGTCCAAAGATGTGCGGGTCAGGTGAATTGGCCATGCTAAATTGCCCGTAGTGTTAGGCAAGGGGTAAATGTAGGGGTATGGGTGGGTTGCGCTTCGGCAGGTCAGTTTGGACTTGTTGGGCCATAGGGCCTGTTTCCACACTGTAAGTAATCTAATCTAAAAATCTGGTTTACAAGTGATAACTCTTATTGAATCCTCCTATTACAATGATGTGATTTACACTGTGCTTCAACATTAACTGAAAGATGAAAATTAGGCCAAATAGCCCTTTGAGTCAGCACTTTCATTGAAAGTGCTTAAAGTTTACCAGATTTTGACCAATTCCACAGTGCTGTTTACCCTCAATTTTTTACCCATCCATTATTAAGGATTTATCGACCTCTATCTTGAAAGTTTTCAAAGATTCTGCCTCCACTGCCTTTTGATGAATCGTTCGAAGCACACCAAACCCTTAATTTCTTCGGATCTTTGTCTTAAATCAGTTCCCTTTCTTTTTAAACAGTGGTCCTAGTTTTAGATTCTCCCATGAGATTTTCATCAGGAAATCCGTACAGTGCAGAAAAAAGCCATTCAGCCCATTGAGTCGACATCAACCTTCCAAAGAGCAGCTTACCCAGATCCAATCCCCTACCTTATCCCTGGAACTCCACGTTTACCATGGCTTATCTACTTAACATGCTAACCACTTAAATTTGGGTGACTGTCTGCATGGAGTTTGTACATTTTCTTAGGTAAACAATCCCAATCTATTCAATCTCTTCACAACTAAAATTGTTCAGTCAAGGAAACATCCATGTAAATCTCCTCTGTAACCTCTCCAGTGCTATCACATCATTCCTATAATGGGATTCCAGAACTGTACACAACATTCGTGTTGTAACTTAATCAAAGTTTATACAGTTTCAGTATTAATTTCTTGCATTCCTGACTTTTCATCTTGACATGAAACCAAGTCTAGGGTTTAACCTCGCCATTCCCAAAAGACTTGAGGGGGAGCTGGTGATACATTTTTGACCTTGTTGGCGCTCTGGGAACTCCCCAACCAATACAGCTATGTCTGCAACCAATCTTTGGCACCAGACAGGACTGCTCATCAACATCTTCATTCTGGATAACCCTAGAGGAGTTCAGCCAGTATCATCACATTTACTCCCCATAATAATATATTGTGTCCTGTACGGTGATGTGGTATCTCTGGGTTCAAAAAAAATTTCAATTGTGATTGTGACAGCCCTTTGACTTCCCCCATCACCATCTGTTGTTATTACAACTTTATGTCTGTAAAAGGTATTGGTGGAATTTCGTGACCCCAAATATGAGCAGCAAACCTTCTTTCTCCATCTGGGTATATTTAGGCTCTGCATTAGCCAAAGACCCGGATGATTACAATATTTACTGGGTGTACGTCTCCATTGAGCTACCCATGAGCTAATACTATCCCAATGCTGTCAATATCAGATTTCACTTGGGATCAATACCTTAAAGAAACCTTCACTCCCCTGAATTCTATGGTTTTGGCTACATGCCCAATTCGAAGGTTGACCGGTCTTTTAAATTGTTGATACGAGTGCCAGGAATGAGGCCAGGTTCTACATGAACTTTCCATAATACTTCACCAACCCAAAGGAAGACCTAAGCTCCACAACAGACATGGGAGCTGGGACACCTTGGATCGCTCACACTATCTTCCCATTGGTGGAATCGGACTTGTCAACTCTGTAGCCCAAGTAGGTTATTTGGAGTGCCTGGCACACACATTTTTCCCGTCTAGAAGCATACACATAGGCTTGCAATACTCCAATGTATCATACATTGGTACAAAGTCTTTTGGGTATTAATTGCAGCATACATCTGAGAATCCTCATCTAACTGCAATTGCAAGTATGCATGGCACATGCCCAGCTTCATGAAGGATAACCTTCTTGCCAGTTTTGCATATAAACCCTCTATCCAAGGGATTGGGTATTTATCCAGCTATGAAAAGCAGTTTACCGTTAACTTCAAATCCCCACAAATGCAATCTGACATGTGGCACAGTTAGTATAACTGGTACTGTCCATTCTTCAAACTGAACTAGTTTGATGATTCCTTCACTTTCCAGCCTTCTCTTTTTTGCCTGTAGGGCAAATGACACTGGTTGGGTCATCCAGAATCATGGAATTGCTTCCTGGTCAACATGCAAGGTAACCTTGGCTTGCTTTATAGCCCCTAGACCTTCCTGAAAAGCTTCCAAGTATTTAATTAGGACTTCACTCAGGCAGCCATCTTCTAACTGAAAAATGTTAATCCAATCCAGGTGAATCTTTCTTAACAAATTTCACTCAACAAGCTTGGACTTGAGCCTTTTACTAAAATCAATGATAAGTGAACCAGCTGCTTCTCATAACTGACTGGAATTGAAGTTGTGCTCTTAATCTGTAAAAGTTCACCAATATAGGTTCTCAGTCTAGACAAGGTCTTGCACAAGCTTAAGGGTTGGAATCCAGAGCAAATTTTGTTATGCGGCAATAGCCATGCTGTTATTGACCTCCATTAGAACCAGGTGACCATTTATTTTGATTGGTTGTGATTTGGATGTTGCTAAGCAATTTAATTGTGCCAAATCAGATGTAGTTGAACTTTCCAGGGTGTGCACTCTCCTGAATACCAGCCTACCAATGTGGCACAGTGGCTCAATGGTTAGCACTACTGCCTCACAGCACCAGACACCTAGGTTCAATTTCAACTTTGGGAGACCGTCTGAGTGGGTGTTGGCATGTTGTCCCCGTGTCTGAGTGGGCTTCTTCTGGTGCTCTGGTTTCCTCCCACAGTCCAAAGATGTGCAGCTTAGGTGGACTAGCCATGCTATTGTGTCCAGGAATGTACAGGCTAGGTGGGTTAGCCATGGGAAATGCAGGGTTACAGGGACAGGGTGAGGGTCTGGCTGGGATGGTCTTTGGCAGATTGGTGTGGGCTTAATGAGATGAATGGCTCGCTTCCACACTGTGGGGATGTTATGATTCTATGAGCTCTCTTACTCAATTTAAATCTGTGGGACTCTTTTGCTGTCTTGAGATTGCATACTAGCAACAACTACAACGGCTTGCCAGCCTGGATCCTGAAGAAAATGTTAACTTTTTAGCTAAAGCTTTGCTTTGTTTCGGTGTTTTGCTGGGGGCTGACCTAGAGTCCCCCTGTTCAGGATATGTCCTGAGTGAGGCAATGCAATTGTTCCCCAAGCTCAGTTGGACTGATGAGGGCATTCATTTCCATTGGAATATCCTGCAATTTATGGTCACTTGCTGCATTTTCCTTGGCACAGGATACAATACATGCTTGAAGTCCAGTCGGGCTTCAGCTAGTAGACACTTCTGACGGTTACATCACTGAATCCTACTCTCGTTGCCAATGAAATAATTCCACACAAGTATCCCATCACCAAGTCGTCCTTTAAGTACACATGGAGAGTCTTTGACACTGATCCAACTACCTCAGAGCCAACTCAGAATCAACAGGATGCCTGACGTCCTGTTTATATGTCAGGGATCCCTGATTGGACAAGGTTAGCAGCACCAATAAGGGAGCTCGTAACAGGAGGTCCATCTGGCTGACCTCATTACAAATCACTATGCTCTGAAAGGCTGGCTGTTAATATAGATGCAAAAATCACTGATAAAAATCACTCAAAAGTTAACGTGCTGGGTTATCTGATAACTGCCAGGAAAGTTAACCAAAATTTGTCTTCGTTCTAATACTTAGGGCCACATTTCACCATCCCCACCCACCCCCGAGTATCTTCCCTCCTATCTTCCAATTCCAGCTCTTTCTTTGCCAAGAGGGCCCATGTCTGCCTGTTCCAATCATATTTTCAGTTACACAGGTGGTATACACAAGGTATACACAAAGTGGGTGTGTTAAGATATCACCCCACATCATGAAATTACGTCTGGCTCTGGGTGTCCAGTCAAGACAAGCACCTCAGCAGAGTGACAGAGTTAAACTTGCTTTCCAGCGAGAAATGCTACCAACATTCATTTCAATAGGGAAACATATGACGACATCACTGTTATTCTAAATTGGTTCCATGCCACAATTTTAAGCTACACATTGATTAATGCAAGCTTAGCTCGCTTGGAACAGTGAAGAAATTCTAGAGAGCAAGAAACTGGTGCAAGCTGTGTAAAACAGATAGAATACAACAGAACTGAAATTTGTCACATGTACTTTTACACGAAAATACAGGGAAAAGTTTTAAAAGTCACCCCACTGTGGCACTTACATTAATAACAGAAGTCATACATAATAGTAAAAGACAAAAATAAAATTAAGACAAAGTTCATAACAATTCAGTTCACAGCTCCTTAGGAAAAGCTGATTAAAGAACGATGGATTACCCCAAAAATACAGACAGGACAAGACTGCCATGCCAGGCTGAGACCACTCCTCTAAACAAGACTGCCTGCCAGGCTGCTGGAACGAAGATCTCTGTACAGACTTTGCATCTGCTTGTTTCTGGGCAAAATAAACATATTCCTTTCAATTGTCTTTTTTCCCCCAAAATAATGATAGCCAATGAATAAGCATTTTCCACTTTGTTGTACATGGACATCAATGAGCAACAGAATGGAAAGAAATAACCATATCCTGACCCACACAAAACAAATTACACTGCTGGCAGAAACAATTGAAGATAAAAGGAATAATTAAGGTTATCCAATTCCTTCCAGACTGTATTCATATATTAGTCGTATTAGTTAGATGTTCACTTGCATATTTATTTATTTTCAGGTGGTGGACATTAATTGGGTGCTCATTTATAGACACATAGGCGCAAGCACGTTAAAAACTACAATTGTACGTATGCATCTTTTGTTTTAATAAATACATCCAGCAAGGGCAGACAGCTTTGGAACTTCAACAGCCCTTATTTTCTATTCACCAGATGCAGATCTGCAACATAGACCCACTCAAAGAGACATGTACAGTTCATTTTGCTGACCAGCCCAGCTCACACTTAAAATTCCTTCTTACCTCCTACGCTACACTGATACCCAATCTGCACTTAATTGATCATATAGAAGAGCTCTAAAACTAATCAACATTCATTAGTTCTTTTTCCCCCAAATTCCAAGACACTGAATAGCTAACTGGGCAGGAGTCCTACAAGACGTGTTTGCTGCTTGGCCAAAAATACTGAAGATTTTAGCATTGATTCTGTAGCATGTCCATTTTACACATCGCTGCTCTTCACTCCACACAAAGTAACTGCTGTGTCAAATATTAGGATTACTGCGCTTTGTATGTCATTTCCTGGAATACAGTGCAGCCACTGGCAAAATAACCTGGCATAGGATACAACACATTAGATTAGGTTAGATTTCCTACAGTGTGGAAACAGGCCCTTCAGCTCAGCCAGTCCACACCGACCCTCTGAAGAGTAACCCACCCAGACCTATTTCCCTCTGACTAATGCATCTAACACTATGGGCAATTTAGCATGGCCAATTCACCTAATCTGCACATTCTTGGATTTTAGGAGGAAACCGGAGCACGCGGAGGAAACCCATGCAGACTTGGGGAGAATGTACAAACTCCACACAGAAGGTCACCCAATGCTGGAATGAACCTGGGACCCTGGTGCTGTGAGGCAGCATTGCTAACCACTGAGCCACCCTAGAACAATACTGGAGTGTCCTCGTAACTTTTGCTTGCAGGTTTCTGGTTTGGGATTAGATCCTATAGCCCTCAGAATCCAAGATGAAAGCTCTACCCTTGAGCCATGGGTACAAAAGCTCTGTCATGTTGGTTTCTGAAAGGAGTTAAGGACTAAAACAAAGAAGCACTTGCTTCATTCATTGCTGTCAGCTGTTGAATCTGCTCAAGTTTTCCAAATGCAGAGTCATTTCCAAATTCAGCTCCATAAAAACATTATGGTTTTGTTCTAGCACAGCGTAAATAAAATAGAGGATTCTACTTTAAAATGTCACAAGAAATGCGTATAGAAATGAGAAAAAATATAACATAAAGATGATAATACCCTTTATTTCTATTTAGTTTGCGATCGAAGACATTTCCACTAAACGTATATTGGCATACTTACTTACAATTGAACTGATGATTAAGGTCATTTGAGAAGAAAGCCATGAAGAGATAGTAAGGTTGGTGGGGTTTTTGTCAGGAAACCAGTCTGTTTTTTTAGAAAAAGTGTTATGAACTTTGGAAAAGATCTAGAAGAGTCTGTGACCTTGGATTAGACTTATTAGACAACAAACTGAGCCTCCAGAAGGAGACTATTCCTCTAATCAAAGGTGCAAGGAATAAAAACAGAAAACATTGGAAATACTGAGACAATATAAAGGACTGAGGCTATGTCGAAAGTCTATTCCCATTCCTGGTTGATATCATAGGTTGAATAACAGCATTCAATTCAATTTTGAGCAGAATTTCTACCTTTGATTATTGTGGCTGTTTTTGTCACACATATTCCAAGCTCCCCTGGCTTGCCTCATTTTCCATTCTCTCTAAACTGGTCTTGTGCAAATCCTGTTCACCCCTTGCACCATTGATAACCTCAACTGATTATCACTGCCACGACAGTTATACAAACCTGTTTCACAACTCACCGAGCTACATATTAATCAATTCAAAGCAAGAGGACTAACAGGTAAGACAAATGAACTCAGGGCATGGTTTGGAACATGGGACTGAGATATCATAGCAATTACAGAGACATGGCTCAGGAATGGACACAGAACTGGCAGCTTAATGTTCCAGGGTATAAATGCTACCCTGAAACGGTGGTTGGGGTGGAGGGGGCAACAAGAAAAGGAGGGGCAAGTGGTGTTTTTCATTAGGGATAACATTACAGCTGTACTTTGGCAGTATATTCCTGGGAAGTTTTAGATTAGATTTACAGTGTGGAAACAGGCCCTTCGGCCCAACAAGTCCACACCGACCCGCCGAAGCGAAACCCACCCATACCCCTACATTTACCCCTTACCTAACACTACGGGCAATTTAGCATGGCCAATTCACCTGACCCGCACATCTTTGGACTGTGGGAGGAAACCGGAGCACCCGGAGGAAACCCACGCAGACACGGGGAGAACGCGCAAACTCCACACAGTCAGTCACCTGAGTCGGGAATTGAACCCGGGTCTCAGGTGCTGTGAGGCAGCAGTGCTAACCACTGTGCCACCGTGCCGCCCGTAATTTGGGTAGAACTGAGAAATAAGAAAGGGATGATCACCAAAAGGGGATTGTACTATAGATCCCAGACAGTCAGCAGGAAATTTAGAAACAAATTTGTAAGGTGATCTCAATGCCAGAAGCACCTGGAATAAGGTGGGTGAACTTGCAACATGGGTTGGGACCTGCGATTTCAATGTTGTGGCCATTTCAGAGACATAGCTAGAGGAGGGACAGGGATGGTTGTTGCAGATTCCAGAATTTAGATGTTTCTGCAAGAACAGAGATGATGTAAAAGAGGGGGTGGTTTGGCATTGTTAACCTAAGGTAGTATTACAGCAGCTGAGATAACTTTGAGGACTCATCCACTGAGCTAGTTTGGGCTGAGGTTAGAAAGAGGAAAGGAGAGGTCATCTTGTTGGGAATTTTCTATCGGCCTTCAAATCATTCCAGGATGTAGAGGAAAGGATAGCAAAGATGATTCTCGAGAGAGTACAGGGTAGTTGTTCTGGGGGGCTTTAACTTCCCCAATATTGACTGGGAATACTATAGTTCAAGTAGTTTAGATGGGTCAGTTTTTGTTCAATGTGTGCAGGAGGGTTTTCTGAAACAGTATGTAGACAGGCCAACAAGGGCGATATCATATTGTATTTGGTACTGGGGAATGTACCTGACCAGATGTTAGATTTGGAGGTCAGTGAACACTTTGGTTACGTTTACAATCGTAATGGGCAGGGATAGATATATACCGGAAGGAAAGAGGTAAAAGAACTAGAGGGCATAGGTTTAGGGTGAGAGGGGAAAGACGTAAAAGAAACCTAAGGGGCAAATTTTTCATGCAGATGGTTATAAGTGTAAGGAATGAGCTGCCAGAGGAAGTGATGAAGGCTCATACAATTGCAACATTTAAAAGGCATCTGGAAGCGTATAGGAATAGGAAGAGTTTGGAGGGGTACGGGCGGTTGCTGGCAGGTGGGACTAGATTGGGTTAGGATATCTGGTCGGCATGAAAGAGTTGGACCGAAGAGTCGTTTCTGTGCTGTACGGTTATCTGCAAGAATAATTGGGTTGTTATGCTAAGTGATTTTAATTTTCCAAACATAGACTGGGATTGCCATAGCATTAAGGGCTTGCATGAGAGGAATTTGGTCAGTGTTACAAGAAAATTTTCTTATGCAGTATGTGGATGTACCTCCTAGAGAAGGTGCAAAACCTTGGGAAATAAGACAGGGCAGGTGACTGAGTGTCAGTGGGGGAGCACTTTGGGGCCAGAGACCACATAATTCTATTAATTTTAAAATAGTGATGGAAAAGGAAATACCAGATCCAAAAGTTAAAGTTCTAAATTGGAGAAACACCAACTTTGACTGTATTTGGCAAGAACTTTCAAAAGTTGATTTTTTTTTTTGCAGGGGAAGGGACAGCATGATGTTTGCAGGTAAAGAGACGACTGGAAATGGAAGCTTTAAAAAAAAGAAATAACGAGAGTCCGGAGACAATAAGTTCCTGTGAGGATTAAAGGCAAGGCTGGTAGGTGTAGGGAATGCTGGATGACTACAGAAATTAAGGTTTTGGTGAAGAAAAAAAAGGAAATATATGTCAGGCATTGACAGCAGGGACCAAGTGAATACCCAGAAGAGTATAAAAAGGCAGTAGGAAGGAAATCAGGGAGAGCAATAAGGGGATAGGAGATAGCTTTGGTAAATAGGGTTAAGGAGAATCCAAAGGGATTCTACAAATACATTAAGGATAAAAGAGTAACTAGGGAGAGAATAGAGCCCCTCAAAGGTCAGCAAGGCGGCCTATGTGTGAAACCAAAAGAGACGGGGAAGATACTAAACGAGTATTTTGCATCAGTGTACTCAGGAGGAGAATATAGAAGATTGAGAACGTGGGGAAATAAATAGTGACATCTAGGAAAATGTCCATGAGAGGCATGGTGTTAATGGACGTCTTAAAACATATAAAAGGTGGATAATTCCCCAGGACATGATCATCAGACGTAGCTTAGAAAGCCGTGGGAAGCTAGGGAAGTGATTGCTGCACCTCTTGCTGAGATATTTGCATCGATAGTCACAGGTCAGGTGCCTGATGGCTGAAGGTTGGCTAATGTGGTGCCACTACTTAAGCCAGGGAACTATAAACTGCTGAGCCTACTTAAGTGGTAGGCAAGTTGTTGGAGGCAATACTGAAGGACAAGACTTACATATATTTGAAAGGCAAGGGCTGATTCGGGATAGTTAACATGGCTTTTTGCATGGGAAATCACGTCTTACTAATTTGATTGAGTTTTTTTTTTAAAAATATCAGAGGGTTGATGAGGACAGAGCAGTGGAAGTGACCTATATTGACTTCAGCAAGGCATTTGACAAGGTTCCTCATTGTAGACTGGTTTGTAAGGTTAGATCACATGGAATAGAGAGAACTAGCTATTTGAATGCAGAACTAGCTCAAAGATAGAAGACAGAGGGTAGTGGTGGAGGGTTGCTTTTCAGACTGGAGACCTGTCATCAGCAATGTGCCACAAGGACTGGTGCCAAATCCACTCCTTTCCATCATTTATATAAATGATTTGGATGTGAACATAGGAGGTATGGTAAGTAAGTTTGCAGGTGACACCAAAATTGGAAGTGTAGAGGACAACAAAGAAGGTTACATCAGAGTCCATCAGGATCTTGATCAAATGGCCTAGGAATGGCAGATAGTATTTAATTTAGGTAAATGTGAGGGGCTGCATTTTGGAAAGGCAAATCAGGAGAGAACTTACACACTTAATGACAAGATCCTGGAGAATGTGCTGAACAAAGAGACTTTGGGGTACAGATTCTTTGTTCCTTGAAATTGGAGTTCAGGTAGACAGAATAGTGAAGGAGGTATTTGACATGCTTACTTTTATTAGTCAACTTATATTATGAGTATAGGAATTGGGAGGTCATGATGCAGCTTACAGCTCATTGGTTACACCAATTTTCAAATCCTGCATATCATTCTGGTCTCCCTGCTAGAAGAACGATGTTGTGAAACGTGAAAGGATTCAAAAGATATTTGAAAAGATTTGCCATGGTTGGAGAGTTTGAGCTATAGGAAGGGGCTGAATAGGCAGGAAGTGTTTTTTTCTGGAGGGTCAGAGACTGAAGAGTCACCTTATAGAAGTTTATAAAATCATGAGAGGCATGGTTAGGGTAAATAGCCACGGTCTTTTCCCTGGAATGGAAAAGACCAAAACTAGAGACCGTAGGTTTATCATGGGAGGGGAAACATTTAAAAGGATCTAAGGAGCATATTTTTCATGCAGAGGATGGTGCATGTATGGAAAGAGCTGCCCAAGGAAGCAGAGGAGGCTGGTACAATTATAACATTTAAAAGGCAGCTGGATGGGTATACAAATATAAAGGGTTTAGAGGGATATGGGCCAAGTGCTGGCAAATGGGACTAGATTAATGTGGAATATCTGGTCGACATAGATGAGTTGGACCAAAGTATCTGTTTCCACGCTGTACAGCTCTATGACTATTTTATAACACACATTCGCTAGTTTGGGTAGTCCCCAAGAAATGTTCAGTAATCAAGATCAGCACTTAAAATATTTCAAACTGTCTCTCAGAAAATAGTACTTCTCAAGAAAAATTATTTTCATTCCTCACTAAAGACAACATCCAGCCATAAATAAAGTAAGATCTTAACTGCTCTTTTTAAAAGATACTAAGTTATGTGAAAAATTACAATCACCAGACATGATGTGCATTGATGTTTAATTCAGTTAAAACTTCCATTTTGATTTGTCTATACATCTACATCATGACTTCTGCAAACCATTCATTTTTATGGCTGTGACTAATTTTAACCAATAACTTCATTCTTGAAAATATTCATCTTCCATCAAATGGGGTTTTCCTTCCTAAAACAAGGATGTCATCTCTATTGCTGTGCTATTCCTCAAGCACTGATCACTTATTTTCCCCATTGTATCCAAGATATTCTTCATGCATGGATTCAGGCAGCAAGCATTAATGAAATATTAAAATGACAGGACAGCATTGCAGGATCATGTCCAATTCGGTTTTCATCAAGTGCACTTTTATTGCCCATTCCAACTGGAGATGCCAAAAATAAAATTGTAACTAATGGTATGACAGCCAGAATATCAAAGAATAAGTATAGAGTGAAGACATCAAACATAATTTTGCAAAAATCTTTCAGAACAATTCACAGTCTTATTCAAGAAAGGGGTATATTGCAAATCAAGAAATCATAGGGTAACTGGTCTTATATTGGTTACATATAAATTTAATGAACGTAATGAAGTCTTAGCTCAGTCAATAATAATCGCATTGGGTTTTTGTTTTATCCAAAGATGGAGCACAAATATATTGGTCTGGGACCTACTATTAGAGTGCAGAAGGAAGTCAATCACCACACCATGTCCACATGGGCTCTCCAAATGGCTTGAATTTTTTTCCTGCCCTTTTCCCCATAACCCTGCACATTATATCTACACTAATAGTCATCTAATGCCATCTTGAATATCTCGATTGAACCTGGCTCTATAACACCATATGTTCATGTGCAGGCCATGTGTTCCAATCTGAACCATTTAGTCTGTTAAGTTTTTCTCATGTTACATTACTCTCTTTTGAAGAGTACCAAATCTGTTTCCTCTTGTTCTTGATCCTTTCATGAGTGGGAACAGTTTCACTCTGCCTCTGTCCTGACAACTCAATTCGCAAAACTGCAATTAAATTTCCTTTCAGCATTCTCCTCTCTAAGAAAAACTTCTTGAACCTATTCTACTGCTTCATATATTTAAGTAGCGTACCTCTATTTTCACAAGCCAATTTCAGTGCTCGTTTCTCAAAGTGTAAACAATGCAACTCTCTTGATGCAAAGAGGACTTGAAGTATTGTGTTATATACCAGACCAGACCACCTCATAATATTAAGGCAGCCTAGACCCTAACTTTTTCTAATTTTAAAAAGGCACATGAAATGTCTATTCCAGATACAATGTCACATTAAAGAAAAACACATTTTGTTTAAACTTTGTAGTTAAAATACAACCGAAGAAAGAAATTTAGAATATCAACCCTATTGGAAAACTTAACAGATACAGTAATATTACTAATTAACTGGTCAATTAGTAACATCCCACAAACAAGATCCTTGGCATAAAAGAAAAATTCAGACACATTCTCACATGCAATTTTTGATTCCAGGAGAAAAGAAAATTCAAGAGAAAATTCAGAGACTGGAACAGCCAAGAGACATTCACTGAAACTTCCAACTCTGTTGACATCCCAGAATCTTCTGATGCTACTGAAAAACCAAGTCAGAAATCCTAATCTAGGTGAGGTGGCCACATCCATTCAGGCTGTTTAAAAAGCTCCAAGGCCTGCCAACATATTTACTCAAGTGGCCTTAACTAGCCAGCTTGGCTCCTCTCGTTCAATTGGTCTCTTAAAGGAAACCAGGAAAAAATAACCTCAAAGCTACAGTATTGTCACAGTTCCAAGAGCCTTTATTTACAAATGATCAAATATTTGTTTCAGACATGGGTGGATGGTACATAACTTGTCCTTACCCATTATGACGGAATGGGGAGGGTTGGCAATTTGGGTGCACTTCCTGTCCAGAAGTCTGTGAACTTTGTGCCCATGTTTTAAGCGTAAACGTCTCCTACGTCAACCAATGTCTAGGCCAAAAAGAGGCTTTCTTTTCTGACTATTAAGAAAAGAGAAATTATACTTTTGATAGTGAATAAGTATTTAAAATAGATAAATTTATTTGGCTGGTCAAAATGCAATGAGAATAAACAGTTCCATTAAAAGAGCAAAATGGCTTATTTATGCTGCAAGTTCAGTAAACAGTGTTTCAAGTGAACTCAGTAAAGATTAGGGATAAAACCACAGCAACTCCTATGCTTGGAGTGTGGGTTCTGGTCTCACCTGCTGCTCAGAGGTATTATGATACATCTCTGCAAGTTGATTTAAAAAACCTATAGATCCTTGGATTGGTGCTAGATAAATTTGAATGCCATGCCCAGAAAGCATGAAGAAAGAGATCCTCAAATCTTATTAAAAATAAACTGTTTTACCTCACTTAAATTAGTTTTCAAATGAGCACAATGGGCTAGATTACAAGCATTTGTTAAAGGTGCTTTTCTGTACATGCATCTGATGCTATAGTCTTAGTTACTGTGCCTTCCCAACAGAGTCACACGGGCTAACTTTTCCAATTTTTCACACTAAACTTCAAGAAACAACTCCGGGCTTTGATTACATTCAAGCTGCGAAACAACACATCTGCTGGCATGGCTCTTTTCTTCTGAACTGCCACCGTAGAAATAGAAGCAGAAGTAGGCCATTCAACCCAGTGAGTTCACTTTAATATTTAATGAGGTTATGATTGATTGGATAATCCTCAACTGTACTTTTCTGCCTTTTTATTGATAACCACTGATTCACTTGTTAAATATCTGTCCATCTTAGCCTTGAATATAATGACCCATCCTCTGCAGCCCTCTATGATTAAGAACTCCACAGAGTTACAAACTTCAGAAGAAATTCCTCCTCATCTCTATTTTAAATGTGCAATCCCCTCCTCTGACATTGTGCCCTCTGGCTCTGGATTTTCCCACAAGCGAAATGACCTTTCTGCACATACCCTTCAAACTCCCTTTAGAATCTTCTGTTTCAATAAAGGTCACTTTGCATTTTACTAAACACCAATGAGTACAGGCTCAACCTCCTCAACCTCTCCTCATAAAACAGTCCTTTCATACCCAAGTTCAACCAAATGAACCTTTTTTGGAGTACACCCAATGCTCGCATATTTTTTCTTAGATAGAGGTCCAAAACTGTTCACAGTATTATTGTAGGTGTGGTGTAAAAAGTACCTTGTATTGTTTTAGCAAGACGTCCTCATTTTTATACTCCATTCCCCTTGAAATTAAGGCCAACAATCAATTTTCTTTTATTTGTATGTTAACTTTTTGTGACTCACAAATCCCTGTGTGTTGTAGCTTTCTATAATCTCTCTCTCTATTTAAATAATGTTTACCTATCCTATTCTTCCTGTCAAAGCACGTAACTTCACATTTTCTCACGCTATATTCCAACTGCCAGGCTTTTTCCCCCACTACCTTAACCTGCCTCCAACTGCTTCTGTAACCATGTTTCTACCTGCTTCTAGCCCTGGCCTCTCATCTGCAAGTCGAAACACACATCAACAATGAGCAGTAATGATCCCCTCACATAGTGGTTTTGAATTATTTGGCCTAAGTCTCATAATAATTTGTAAAAGCTGTCTTTAGGTCTGTTCTAAATGACTTTCTAAACCATCCTTTAAAAAATGAGCCTTTAACAGTACTGAAAATCATAAACCCATTTAATTAAACTTTAAAATCAAGTTCCCAAAGAACAATACATTATAAAATGTCATCAAGTATCTTTAAAGGTCTGCATGTAACATTAACTAAGAGAAAGTGTGGGCTGCAGTTGCTGGAGATCAGTGTTGACAGTGTACTGCTGGAAAAGCACAGGTCAGGCAGCAGAGGAGCTGAAGGGTTTTTGCCCGAAATGCCAATTACCTTGCTTCTCAGATGCTGCCTGACCTGTTGTGCTTTTCCAGCACCACACCCTCTAATACTTGTAACATCAGAAGAGTAAACAGCAAAGCTGCTCGAGGCCTAGCTTGCACCTGTCTCTGGTCTCAATCTCATTCAAAAGTCTCATTTCTGGAAAGAATCCTACATTTATTTTGCAAATGAATTTCCAGCATATAACTGTTGGACCATAAACTTCAATTCAACATTCACCAAGTCGCCGTGCAAAGGATCTCTGCACATGACCAACAGATAGGCATTCCACTACAGACGTACTGGAATCTAATTCACCTGAATTAAAGGCAGTTAATTCTTAAAGTAATTTGTAATTGTAAACTCCTCTTTCCCTTCATTCTTCCGTATGCATATCCATGCGTGTGGGCCACAAATTATATCCTCATATCCAATCGACTGCCTTTTTTTTCCCCTGGACTAAATTCTTGAGTCATTTATATTTTTAAAATGGAGTTCACAAACAGAAGGTTGAGGAGCAACACACCATGGCTTTTTAGGAAAGGAATAGAAACTAAAATAAAGTAAGAAATTTTAAACCATCTGTGTTATGGAGAGAAGAGGAGAACCAGTAAACCAATCGAATTTACTTCCCCTAGTCAGTGACACAGGTCAAGAATAGTTTCCTTCAGTACCACACATTAACATACCCAACTACCCTTCAAGTATTCTAAAAAAAATCTTAAATTTCTCATGACAATTTGGGTCTGTTTAATTAATAATGCCTAATCTTGGAGTGTATTTCATTCCGAGTAGATTTATTTTGTGGAATTTGAATGGTACTATGTTTAGTAATTGCCTATTTTTCGGGAAAAACAGTATTTATAATGTTGCACTTGTGTTCTATGAAATTTTTGTACGTAATAAAGAAACCCTGGTCTGAACTGGGAGATAAGTACAAGAACTGAAATACAACCTCTTATAGCTAACTGCAGATTACAGTTACAGCATCAAAAAAAAAGTGTGTTACAGGCCGGTCACATGTGACCTTTAATCCCAAGGGGTTTTTTAAATTCATTATTATTTTTGTGAACTGAACAATTCTGCATAAACATCACCATTTTGGCCAACTGACTGTACTTCTGAAGGTTTTTAATGGTGGCTTGGCTGAAAACCACAAAGATTTACAAATTTAGACTACATATTGAGGAATTTAGAATTACAGACAGATGTAGAACTAATGGAAGCTGGCATATGTAACTTATTGCCGATAGCTGTGACATATTGCTTTTTAAGAGATAAACCAAAGAAGAATATATACATTTAACAGAAAGACACAGAAGGTTGTAGAGAAACAGACTGTTAGGATGTAAACATAGATAGCAGGAACAATGAATATATCCGTTTAGAAAATTACCATGCTATTACGAATTATAAATACTGACACAAAGACATTATGGAAGTGCAATTCCAAGACTGTTGTGCATTATTTTAGATGGTCCATTACAGAAACAGGGAGATCCACAAGGGTGAATCAAAGGAAACAAAAATATAGGGAGATGGTGCAACAAAGGTAATGTCATTGAATTAGTTATCTGGAAGCTGAGGATTTGCATACAGGATGTGGCTCAAATATTCTCCTTGTGTATATTTAAGGCAGAGACAGGTTCTTGATCAGTGTGGGAATCGAGAATTACAGAGAAAAGGTAGTAAAGTGGATATAAGCAATGTCAGATCAGCCATGCTTCTATTGTTGGCGCAACAGACTCAAGGGGCTGAATGGCTGATTCCTGTTCCTATTTTTTATGGTTTTAAAAGGAGATGTACACAACTGTTTTCACAAATTACAACAAGTTTCAAGAAAGTGAAGGAAAGATCACTACCTCCAGTTGTGGAATAAGTGACAACAATTTTAATTGAGAATCTATTAATATAATAGGCAAAATAAATAAGCTTGTTAAAGCAATGGAATACTACATCTTGGAGGTAGCTGAGGCAGCAACCACTGTAATCTTTCAGGGGAAGTTGGATAAAACAAAGCAAGACATAGGGCAATGGGAGGAAGTAGTGCAGCAGGATTAATTTTGACTTGTTTAACAAAACCACTGGCCTTAACATGATGAGAAAACTGTGTTTTTTCTGTGAATTTCTATGACTCTGAAGTGATCTAACCACACCAAAAATCGAAAGTGCTTCTAGCCAAACTGTTATCAATGACCACCAAATTGTTCATCATCCCCAAATCCTCAAGTAAAGGGTCCAAGTGCTATGCAACCTCTGTGGTGAAGACATCAATTTCCAGAAATTGACCATGTTCACATTCATTTAGTACAGAGTGGAGACAGCCTTCTAGGTGAACCCCTTATTCATAAGTGATTACGCATGTTTTGCTTTATGTTCAAAGCAGGAAGTTCCATGCAGATCGTAAAGTCACCAGAGAACTTGTATTCAGTTGTAAAGTGGCTTAGAAGAACAAGAAAGGATTGCAATATTAGAGTGCTTTTTAAAGCATGTTCCAGCCAACTACTTTTGAAATAATCACTGTTGTAATGTAGAAAATATAGCAGTAGATTTGTATATAACAGCAAGGGGTGATTGATTTAACACAAATATGGGTCAGGACACTAAGATAACTCTCTTGCACTTCCTGAAAATAGTGCTGAGGAAACATTTAGCAGGCAGATTGAGTCTAGATTTAACAACTCATTTGAAAGAAGAAATCACAAGGTCTCAACAAAGAATCCAATGAAAAACAAAAATATAAAACTGAAAGGAGGAAATAAAAAAAACCAACTCCGATCAGCCATTGAATAAAGGAGTAGAGACAATCGGATGAATGACTTGCATCTGCTCCTACACCTTATTGTCTTGTGAAAAACAATACAATGGCTCCAATGAAATCAAAGCTCAGCCAAGAAACAAAATTATGTCCTACTTGTAATAATTAAGTTTTTGTTGTTTGCTAAGAACAGCTTGGCAACTTCACCTGACTCAACAGTGAACTGGAATAATCTGCGATGGCAAGAACTGCAATTCCACTATTTGGAATTGCATTCATGTTCATGCCGGGAGCTCCCCTTTCCTTGCACATTTTTTTTAAAGCCAGCTGGAGTAGCGCTCACTGCTACTTCAGTGGAACAAATATAAAAAATAAAGCAGCATAAAAAGCAGAACAACTGACAAGTATACTACATTATTGTACTCTAGAGAAGAGAACTGTAATAAGAATCAGATGATTGGTGAATTTGGAAGAATACAATTTTAAGATATTCAGCTTTATTCAAAGTTTGTGAGAAGATTTGTAGCTCGGGTGCTCGTTGTTGTGGTTCTGTTCGCTGAGCTGGAAATTTGTGTTGCAGACGTTCCGTTCCCTGTCTAGGTGACATCCTCAGTGCTTGGGAGCCTCCTGTGAAGCGCTTCTGTGATCTTTCCTCCAGCACTACAAATGCCAGAGGAAAGATCACAGGAGGCTCCCAAACTGAGATGTCACCTAGACAGGGGACAAAACGTCTGCAACACAAATTCCCAGCTAGGCAAACAGAACCACAACATTCAGCTTTATTAACATGGCTACTTTCCTCGGTTCTTCTTCAACTTTAGAACAAAAACATTTCATAAAACATCTGACTTCAACTTCATTCCCTTAGGTTCCAAACACCAATTTCCAATCTCAGTGACGATATCTTACTGACTTTTTGTGCAACTCTGTTCACATTTCAGCAAAATGAGTTTTGCAATTCTCCATATGAAACCAGTGAAAACCTGATCCTTTTGAACAGTTGTTCTCTGCAATTTGCTGTGTCACCCAGTTTACTTCACTATAAACAGTCCTAATATCAAATCATCCACGCTAGTTAGCAGAAATATTATTGGAGTCACTATTCAGTTGATTTTTGCACGTTGCAACATTTTTACTTAAGAGTTTCAGGAAGTAACAGATCTCCAAATTATGACAGTTTTCATAGCTTGATGCTCAAGTTTTCTCAGCCAAAGTATATATACTTGCATAAAATGCATATAAATTAAAATAAATGGCTCTAGGAGAAGAACGTTCAACTTGTAAGCCTATCATGATTGAGTAAAATCCAAGTCCTTACTGTCATTACAATGCCTGCATTTTTGGCAGTGTTCCAGATCAACCAACAGTAAAATCCACCCTCCATTTCCCAGAATAAAATTATTAGATTAGATTAGATTACTAACAGTGTGGAAACAGGCCCTTCGGCCCAACAAGTCCACACCGTCTGGCCGAAGCTTAACCCACCCAGACCCATTCCCCTACATTTACCTCTTCACCTAACACTGCAGGTAATTTATCCAGGCCAATTTACCTAACCTGCACATTTTTGGACTGTGGGAGGAAACCAGAGCACCCGGAGGAAACCCACGCAGATACGGGGAGAATGAGAATGTTCAAACTCCCCGTGTGCAAGCTATGTTATTCAGTAGCTTGGTTAGTGTATATAAAATCAAAGTGACAAAAAAACCAAAAATATCTTATTTTAATTCATTCAGGTGATGTGTCATTGCTGCAGAGGCCTGCATTTAGTGTCCAGCCTCTAGTTGCCCAATAGGTGACGGCGGTGGACTGCTTTATTAAAGTGCTGTAGCTCTAGTCTGTAGAAGCACCTTCAGTGCGATAAGGAAAGGAGTTACATAATTTTGACCCAGCAACATTGAAGTATTGGTGATATAATTTCAAGGCATGATGGCATGTGGTTTCCAAGGGAACCTGTAGATGGTGTTCTCTTGGATCTGTTGCCCTTCTTCTTTGAGTTGGTAAAGATTGCAGATTTTGAAAATATTGCTGTTAAAGTCTGTATGAGTAACGGTAGTGAATCTAGTAAATAGTACACTGTGATGTTAGTGTGTGTGAATGGTCGAAGTCGTGCCCACCCAGCAGCATCCTTTGTCTTGAATAGTGTTGGAGCTGTACTCACCCAGGCAAATGGGAAAAAAAGGGTCCCATCACACACCTGACTGGTTCTTGCGGTGAACAGGCATGACAACAGGAGGCAAGTTACTCCATACAGAATTTCTAGTCTCTGAACTGCTGCTGCAACCAGAACAGTCATCTGACTGGTCTTTTTAAGTTTCTGGTCAATGGTAACTCTAAAGATGCCTTCAGTTGAGGATTCAGCAATAGTAATGTCATTAAATGTCAAGATGTGATGGACAAGATTCTTTGTTGTTGGTTACAGTCTAAATGTTGTCAGATTTTGTTTCATATGGCCATGCTTCCATAACTGAAGAGTAGAAAATGGCGCTGAAGACTGTGCAATCATCAGCCAGCATCCATACTTTAGATTTTTTTTTGGAATAGAGGTAATTGACATAGCAGATGAAAATGAAATGGGCCCAAGCCAACACCTGAGGCACCCCTGCAGTGATGCCCTGGAACTGGTATGACTGACTTCTAACAACTACCTTTCTTCCTCCTGGAGATGAATTCAAGCAGCAGAGAGCTTTCTAATTCCTAATCAATTTAGTTTTGCTACAGCTCCTTCATGCTATACCTTGATGTCAAGGACAGTCACTCTTACCTCACCTCTGGAGTTCAGTTCTTTTGTCCAAATTTAAAGCACACCTACAATAAAGTCAGGAAATAGGTAGGCCTGATAGAACCAAAAATGAAGAGCAATGAATAGACTGTTCCAACATACTGCTGGGGATAGACAGTAGATTAACAGGATGGTAATTGGCTGGGTTGAAATGCTCCTGCATTACATGAAAAAATTATAGAGGAAACTTCTACAGCAAAGGTCATTAGCTGGACCTATCTATTTATTACTAACATGAATGGTCTTAACTGATTTAGCTAATTTCTGGAAATATTTGCAAACATCTTCATCCTCTCCTTACTATGATGTGGAATTTTCACCTGCTTCAAGAAGATACCATTATCCCAGTGTTAAAGCAAAATCATGCAGCACACCCCACTGATTACTGCCTGGTGGCTCTGACATCAATAATTATGAAGTGCTTTGAGAGGCTGGTCATGTCTCACATCAACTCCAGCCTCCCAGACTGCTTTGATCCCTTGCTATTCACCTACCGGTGCAACAAGTCCATGGTAGACACCATCCCCCGACACTACATTCATCCCTGGACTATCTGGACAAGGAGGACACTTATGTCAGGCTCGTACTTACTGGCTACAGCTCTGCTGTGAACACCATAATTCCAAATAATAGCATCTCCAAACCCTGGGACCTAGGTGTCTGCTTCCTCCTCTGTGACTGGATTCTCAATTTCCTGACCAATAGACTGCAGTTTGTATACACGTACAAACAGATTCAAGAACAGCTTCTTCCTTGCTGTAATCAGACATTTGAATGGACCTCTTTAATGCTAGTGTTGATCTCTCTGCACCTTCTCGCAGCAATAACATTGTATCATCCACTCTGCTCTGTTACCCTGATGTAATTGTACAATACAATCCGTCTGTAAAGCATGTCAGATGATTTTCTTTGTGCCTTGGTACGTGACTGTATATAATAATTCAAATTAAATCGTCTTCTTGTCCCTTTATCTCCCCCCCCACCCCAAAAAACCCGAAGGGATTTTGAAATATTCATTCAATGCTCCATTCCAGCATTGACCTACTGTGATGAGATTCCCATTCTGATCCACTTTTCCCCTTTAATTGGGCTCTTGTTATGCATCAAAGCCAGGCTTGTGTTCAACAATTGCTAATCATTCTTGATGGACCAGAATTTTTGGTCCTGACTGCAAGATCATATATTTTGTTTCTTTTTCAAGATAAAAGACAGACAGACAGACAGATACAGAGAGTCACACAGCATGGAAACTGTCACTTTGGTCCAACTCTTCCAGGCCAACCAGGTTTTCCAAACTGATCTAGCCCCACATGCTTATGTTTGGCGCTCCAAACCTCGCCGCTTAACAGACCTGTCCAAATGTCTTTTAAATGTGGTCATGATACTTGTTTCTACCATTTCCTCTGGAAGTTTTTTTTTCCCATACACACACTACGCTCTGCATGAAAAAGTTGCCCCTTAGGTTCCTTTTAAATCTTTCCCCTCTTACCTTAAACCTATGCCCTCTAGTTTTGGGCTCAACTACCACAGGGAAAACACCTTGGCTATTCACCGTATCTATGCCCTCCAGGATATTATAAACCTCTATTAAGTCATACCCCATTCCTACATTCCAGAGAAATAAGTCCCAGCCAATCAAGACCCTCCCTGTAACTGAAACTCTCCAGAAACAGCAACGTCCTTGTCAATCTTTTCTGTAACCTTTCCAGTTTAGTAACATCCTATAGCAGGGTGACCACAATTGTACGCAGTACTCTAAACATGGTCTTGTACAGTTGCAACATGGCATCCCAAATCTTAAACTTAGTGTTCTGACTGATGAAGGCTAATGCTTTCTTCACCACTCTGTCTACATGTGGTGCCACTTTCAGGGGATTATGTATCTGCACCCTTAAGTCTCTGTTCAACAATGCTCACCATGGTCCTAACATTAACTGTGCAAGTCCCGCCCTTTTTGGCTTACCAAAATGCAATGCCTCACATTTATCTGAATTAAAGTCCATTTGCCATTCTGCAGCCCACTGATACAGTTAATTAAGATCCTGTTGTACTCCTAGATATTCTTCTTCACTGTCCATTTCTGGTGTCATCTGCAAATTTAATAACCATGCCTCTGATGTTCTCACCCAAATCATTTTATGTAAATAGCAAAAATGGACCCAGACCGATTCTCGTGGCACAACATTGGACACAGGCCTTCAGTCTGAACAAAATCCTCTACCATCACCCTCTGTCTCTTTCTGTCAAGCCAATTTTGAATTGTGACTATGCTGTCACTTTATTAAGGTTATATTGTCCTTTTTTTTAAAAAAAAGAGAGGTCGTAAAGGCAGAGGTGTTGAAATGTCTTGGGCAGATGCATGGTTTAACAATGGAAAGGGAGTGGCCAGTTCTCCCAGCTCTTTAGTTGCAATATCAAGTTGGTTGAGTTTTCAAATAAGTTTTTTTCTAAATTCTGTTTTCTTTTGTTCGTGTTTCAACTGTAGAATTTAATTAAATTCTGTTTTGCTTTAAGCCAATTGATTTGACCAGCTACATCACACCTGAAATAAGCACTTCATATCTGCCTTTAAAATAAGCAGTTAGGATCTGGGCTACCTTCTTTAAATATTTTAAATGTGGTCTGGCCTGGTCCATAACAGAATCCAATTGGCTCGCTCTCCCCAGATCCTAGGTGATATAACCTTACCAACCAGTCTATCATGCAGAACCTTGTTGACGGCCTTAAGTCCATGTAGACAACATTTAATGCCTTCATCAACCTTCTTGGTCACCCCTTCAAAAACTCTCAAATCAAATTTGACAGACATGATTTCCCATGCATGAAGCCATGTTGACTATCCATAACCAGCTCTTGCCTCTCCAAATGTATGCAAATCCTATCTCTCAGAATTCCCTCTAACAACTTAACCAGCAATTATGTCAGATTCAATAGTCTATAGTTCTCTGGCTTTTTCTTGCAACCTTTCTTAAACAATTACATAACATTAACCATCCTCCAGTCTTGCAGCACCTCAACCACGGCTGTCTATGATACAAATAACTCTAATAAGGACCCTGCAATTTCTTCGGTTGTGTCCCACAATGCCCTGGGATACACTTCTCGGCCATTGTGTGTTTTAAGAGCTTTTCTACAATGTGGACTCTTTTCAAGACATCACTTATTTCCCAGAATTCATTAGCTTTCATTTCTTTTTTCATAGTGTATACTGTAAGAAATATTTGTTTAGGATGTCACCCATCTCCTCTGGCACCACATATGGATGGCCTCATTGATCGTTAACAGGCCCTATTCTCTCCCTAGTTATTCTTAAGTGTAGAATCTCTTTGGATTCTATAGTTTATCTGCCAAAGCTGTCTCATGTCCCCTTTTTGCCCTCCTGATTTCCCTTTTGAGTGTACTCCTACACCTTTATACTGAAAGAATTCATTTGATCCCAATTAGGGAAGGGGTGGTGAGGTTAGGGATAGGAGAAAACAGGTATATTTATAACCTCACTTCATTAGCAAAGAATTGGAAAGAGTTGAAAGTAAGCCAAAAGGAAATAATCCATTGGCGTCTGAGATCCGGACTACTGCCAGAACTGTGCTCTTCTGATGTTTTTTTCCTTTCCCCATTCATAATACTTATATCTTGTTTTATCTTTGTTTGTCTATTTGTATGAATGTGGGAATTTTAAGAAAGTGGTATAGAGTTTAAGTTAGAGTCATAGATTATCTATTAAAGTATCTACTTTTGCCATTGTAATCAAATTGCTTTTAACCAATAGTTACTTTCATGTGAAATTTTTAAAAAACTAATTCGACCCAAATTAGATGGGTAAAATTGGATAGTTGCGTGGTTTAATGAAATTTTCACATTTCTGGTGTTTTTTGAAATAGTAAGACTTGATTTCCAGTGAATTGTGGCAATATTCAAGGGCAATTTCTTAAGCATTGTCACATCACATTAAATACTCTTGAGGGGCAAACTTTCACTACACAAGAGTTACCTCAAAGGGGAAGAATAGAAAGGTTGGGGTAGGGGTAGGGGTTGTAGGAATGGGGGAAATGAGGTGGAAAGACAAAGAGGACCACCAAAACGCCATCTCAGCTTGCTTTCTATTTTGCTGGGTGAGGAAGTGGGGATGAATAACATTTCTCAATGTTAGAAATAACACGCAGATTTGTAAAATAAATCATAGCGTCCATAAATTCTTATCAAATCTTAACAATGCTATATCACAGCCAGATAAGCTGTATTGAGAAGCTGCCTACTGCATTTTTTGCATAATAATTCCAAGGACACAGCATCTAGTGAAAAATCTCAGTTTGCTACCAAAGACCCAACATAAAGTCCTGAGGCAGAGAAAACAGATTCTTACCTATTTTCTAATCAACTCATTCAGACATGTTATTACACACCTCTGGAGCAGGTGGGACTTTAACCTGGGTCTCCCAGTTGAGAGGTAGGGACACCACCATTGCGCCACATCAGGGTCTAAACATATCTATGCAACAATGAATCAATAATCTATTAAGTATCAACTGTTTACGATGCTCCCATTTTCTTTGTTGATATATTGATCAAACAAAGAACGCAGCAAATAATCACATAGGACAACACTAATTGTGTTGAAATATCTATGCCACATCAATACAAAATCTGCATGACAAGTAGCATTTTTAAGTTTCATTTTCAACCACAGTAATCTCTAGCAACAAAAACATAAATTACTAGAAAAGCTCTGCAGGTCCGGCAGCATCTGTAGAGAGAAATCACAATGTTTCAGGTCCAGTACAGTGTGTTCCCCAAAAATTTTCTGTTCAGTTCTTGTGCTCAATACAATAATCTGGCCTGACTAGATGGAGTTGATGATGACATAAAAGAGTAAAACTAGCCCATAGGAGAATCTCAAAATACTGTCTTTTGGTCAGTCTTTCAATCAAGAGAATCTAATTATTACCAATGGCTGCAGTACTATTTACAGTACTGTGGTTTAGACCTGACTCTGCTTCCTTGGAACAGGAATAAACATTAAATACATATGGTAAAGCAAATGACCCAAAAACAACCAAAAACAAAGTCACATCAATGCTAGCAACACAGCATTTAGAGGCAGAAACAAACATTTTCTATCTCAAAAACAGTGGCAGAATGAATGCTCAAAATGTGTCTGCTGTCACAAATTATCAGGTCCCTATGGTTTTGTTACAATGGGCTGGCTGGACTAACTAATGACGACCAGATGCAAGTTATCAGACAACAGAAGACAGGCACTCAATAATTGTGCCAGAAAGCTTAACTACTAAAAAAAATACCGTTGCCAAAAATGTATTTTACAAGTGAATTATAGAAGATTGAGCAACTCAATTTACAGTGCATGCACATCTCCCAGGGCTTTAATGTGACTATTTTTACCTCTGAACTGAAATGTCCTACAGTTTAGGCCTAATAGTCAGATATTGTGAAATCACAGCTGTGTTAGTTTCCTATCACTACCACCTCCATTACAAACTGGTTGTCTTATGGTATTGCACAGATAATGACTTACCTAATTGCTGCCTTGCTCATTCATAAACAAGGTGTTTGCAGTATTGCATACATCATTTACAGTAATACTAGTTGTCAAAACAATAAGCTTTTTCATGGATTTCCTCCTGGTTGCCATAGTAATAAGTTAAGACAATTTCATAACTATGCAGTTTTGGATTTCACTTTGAAACCATAAAATGGAATTAATAATTTCACAAACAGTAAAAAATCAATGGAAACTATTTGTAACTTCACCTTTCTGCCTCACTCTTCTTGTCACCATCTTAGTCTTTGCAGCCTCAAAGAATCAGCTAAATACAAACAGGATGAGGACACTTTAAATCAATAAAATGATCCCAAATAAACACCAGAAAATACGAAACTCAGGATGGCCAGATAGTATCTTTAAAACACAATGTATTGCTTCAGCTATAATTTCCATATTAATCAATGGCCAAACCATCCTTTCAGTAGTTGTCAGATTCCTCGCTTTGAGGCGCAACAGGTATCTGAAATCACAATGGCAAATCACATATACAAATCAAGGTAACCCTGGGATAAGAGTTTGAAGGCAACTTCTTTGATCTTCCATCTTATTAGGTCCTTCTGTTCTATTTCAAAATTGCCTTCAAACTCTAACAATAGTCCAGGCTTTGCACTCCACCACCCTCATTTTTCTTTTTACCCTTCTCAGTTACTACCGTTTTTTGCTCCAAGAAATCAAACACTTTGGAGGTGCTTGCCACGCATGAGAAGGAAGATATTTACAGTTTCAGTGTTATTCTTATTATTGCTATTTCATGGTTAGCAAATTTGCAGATCACACCAAAATTAGTGGCATAGTGGACACTAAAGAAGGTTACCCAAGATTACAAAGAGATCTTGATCAACTGGGTCAATGGGCAGATGACTGGCAGAGGGAATTTAATGTCGGTGATTGCAAGGTATTGCATTTTAGTATTACAAACAGGGGACAGAACTTATACAACTAATGGTAGGACCTTGGTAGTGTTGCAGAACAGAGACACCTAGGGGTTCAGGTACTGAATTCTTTGGAGTTTGCATCACATATAGATAGGGTGGCATTTAGCCCACTTGCCTTCGATGCACAGACCTTTGTACAGGACATTGGTGAGGCCTCTCCTGGAGTACTGTGCCCAGTTTTCTTCACCATTGTAGGAAGGATATTAGGAAGGTTCAGAAAAAATGGGAATGGACACTTTGAATTATAAGGAGAGGCTAGAGCATAGGAGGTTGAGGTGTGACTTTACAGAGGTTTATAAAATCATGAGGCATATAGAAAAGGTGAATGGCAGATATTTTTTCTCTCAGGTGGGGAATGTCAAGGGTAGGCAGCATATTTTTAAGGTGAGAGGAGAAAGATTTTAAAAAAGACTGTTTCTATGCTGGATGACTCTATGACATTGATACCCAAAATTGCTGAAATAAGAGGCAGCCTGGGTACTGGAAGAATTTCTGCCCTCTTGGCAATCAGGTGTTTTAGCCAATGGATGGTCTTTACCCTGTTTCTTAGAATCTTGTTTCTACCTGTGCAATGCTAAAACAAGTAACTGGGTGGCAGATCATTACACTTCCACAAGGTATGTGCACTGTCAGTGTTACAGTAACATGGAAGATTTCTGTTGAGGTGATAGTTAACTTAGGTGTCAGTTAGCATTATAGCTCTATCCCTACTCTATTTGTTAATTTTTTTCAACCTGCTCCCTGTTGCAGTCAAGAGAATTGAAACTGGGTCTCACTCCCACTCTCAAGATGCAATTATTACATGCAATTTTGAGCTGGAGGTGAGAAGCAATTTTCAAGACCGAAGGACATGGTGTTCTGACTCAATAAGTGTTTTGTATAGTGCAATTCTGCAACATGGAAATCACAAAGAATTACACAATTATATACCACAGGAACAGGCTATTTAACCCAACACGTTTATGCTGAAAAGTATAGATAAATAGAAAAACATGTGCCGACAGCCTATAAATGGAGGACAGAGATAAACAGTGTGAGATCTTTGCCATAGATGATAGACCCTTTACTTATGATCTAGACTCTTATAAAGAATGGCCACAGAGCACAACACTGGAGAATTAAAAAGTCGGAGCAGGAAAGGTGGAAACAAGGAGGTAAAAGGCATTGTGTGTTTGAAATTTATGGAAGAATATTATATACCAACTTAACATTATTCATTTAGAGAAATTAATTTTTCTTTAAAAAAACATCTTTGCAATATTCATGAGACACATTTAAGCATCTCAAGCATCTTCCATGTTACTTTCTAATCACGTTTAAGAAATTATACTGAATGTAAATTTCCTTCAATAGAGTTCTGCATTTGCAATATCCACATTTTACAGAAAACCTCATCCTAAAAAAAAATCCAAGTCTTTTCTTATGAGATTTTTAACATTGAATATTTAATCAAAGTCCTTCGTATTACCATGACACATTTGTTCTTGGTTTCTGAAGAAAACTACAGTTTAATTACTTCCATCCACCCCTGCATTTTGACATTTTCCAATTCACATGTCCAGTGGACCTTGCTAAAGAAATATTACTGAGGAATGAACAAGATTGTTTGCCAAGTACGTTAACATTAAAGAAACATCAACTTCATTGATTTAAAACACATAAACAATAACATACATAAAACTAATAAGAAGAAATGATAGACAAATGCACTTTGAGTTGCAGTTTCCAGAAACAATGCCATGCTGTTCTGATAGAACTATATTTCTTCTTGGTATGTTGACTTTCGTGTTGTGCATATCTTGCATTTAGGGGACAAAAGGAAGCAAAGACAACAAAGCAATCTAAAGCAGTGATACCATAAACTGAAATAAATGAACTTCAAGTGGGTTATTAACCTATTTCAAATCCTCTAGATTTTTTAGTGATTACAAAACACTTATTTTATGGCATGGTTCAATTCAGTTTCTGGAAGAAAGTGAGGACTGCAGATGCTGGAGATCAGAGCTGAAAATGTGTTGCTGGAAAAGCACAGCAGGTCAGGCAGCATCCAAGGAGCAGGAGAATCGTCGTTTCAGGCATGAGTCCTCACTTTCTTCTAGAAGATTTTAACCTACTGCGAATCCTCTTACAAGGATGCCTTCCTTAAAGAAGCTCTCTTCCTCCTCCTACAGAATTTCAGTGGCCTCATTCCTGAAGAAGGGCTCATGCCCAAAACGTCAATTCTCCTGCTCCTTGGATGCTGCCTGACCAGCTGCGCTTTTCCAGCAACACATTTTCAGCTCAATTCAGTTTGTGCTGACATTTGTTATTAATGTGGATGCAAACTATGTGTTGCACATCAATGCAGGGTGACACATACACCTGAGGAATAAATAACTGATGCTTCAACTGCTACCAGCTGTTGCAGTCGACTGTACTACTTACGCTTAAAGTCCGACACACATGCAGGTAGATGCGGATTCTGCAGCACTAACACAATTCTGTTTTTTTTGTCTAAGAAGGACATGCATAGAGAACAAAATACACAACCCACATGATTTCTGGATGTAGTTAATCTATTCAAGATGCACTTAGATACAGAGTTAGATCAGAGATATTATAATATCTACTATTTTAGTAACCATGCAGATTGCTGGACATGTAGATCAATCGAGTGCTATTCCTCTATTCTTTATTTCAGAAGGAACTGATAACTATTCTTACAGATCATTGAAGCCAATGCCTTCAATTATAAAGCACTCGCCATTGTTGTATGTTGACTGTGGTTCTTCTTGCTAATACAAATTAATTTCCATTTTCAACTACAGGAAATCACTCGTCTCTAGACAGTGATCCTTTTGGGAAATGGTAACTTCCAGGTCAAATTCAATATCTTCAGTGCAATGCATCATACTTGCCAAATGTTACCTGACTTGCTACCCTCAAAATCAGAGTGTCCGTATAACAATTTAAAGACATTTAATATTTTAAACTTAATATTAAAATATTTTAAATTTAATATTTTAAACTAAATTAAATTACATTTAAAAATCAGTTGCTCTCTGTTGCCAGAACGCCATTGTACAAACAAGTCCAATTACTCCTCAATGTTCCATGAAAATGAAAGTGTCTAATGTCTGCAAGGTTGGTAGCTCAGGTTGAGGTTTCAGGTGTAAGTTTGCTCGCTGAGCTGTATACAGCTCAGCGAGCAAACCTACAACTTATGTCTAATGTCTCTCCTATTAGGACACAGGACATATTTTAAGCAAACACTTTCTTTGGACTATTGCACAAAACTAAAGCCAAGTACTCCAGTCTAGTAGTGAAAGCAGAACATAACCTGCTTGTCACTTATCTGAGGCTAGCTAAAATATTTTTGAGTAAAAATGCCCAAACCAATTCGCTTGTAATTACAACTGAACTTGAGAAACAAATGTTGATCAGTTACAGTTAACTAGGGCATAATAAAACTCTGAGCAAGAGTCTCAGACCGGTAACTGTATGAGATGCTGGGCTAATAAATGGAGGCTTTGCATTTGTGCAAACACACCTTTAAGCCCATTAATGTACATCTGATTGGTTTAGGACATTTGTCAGGTCATCAGTTCTAAAGCTGTTGCTGGTTGAGTACTAAAACTCAATTTGCCACTAAAGAACAAAATCATCAAATAGAATGTTGACTAATACTTCTACTAACTCAACAGAACACATTTTGGAGGAAGTACTGCAAAATTTCTGTTCAATTTTGATCACTAGGATGAGTGTCCAGAAGCTCTATGACAAGTAAGCATGCTGAGGTTGAATAAATCGGGAAAACTGAAGACGCAAAAACAGAGATTGCTGGAAAAGCTCAACAGGCCTGGCAGCATCTGTGGAGAGGAAATAACTTAATATTTTGGGTCCAGTGATCCTTCCTCAGAACTAATGGTAGCTAGGCAAAGTTGGAGTTTTATACAGAAGATAGGATAGGGGAGGGATGAAGTAGCAAAAGACAGGTGGAAGTAGAGCCAAGAGATGGAGAAGAATAGTTAGACAGACAAAAGAGTGGGGCTGAAAATGTGTTGCTGGAAAAGCGCAGCAGGTCAGCCAGCATCCAAGGAGCAGGGGAATCGACGTTTCGGGCATGAGCCCTTCTTCAGCCCTATTTTCAGCTCTGATCTCCAGCATCTGCAGTCCTCACTTTCTCCCAGACAAAGGAGTGGGTAATGATCAGTCTAGGAGAATGAACAGCAACCGGTGGGGATTATTAGTAGCTAGCAATGATTGTGAGCAATAGGAGACCATGTGATAACAAGTTCTGATGTGTCAGGGTTGGGGTATGGACATGGGATAAAGTGCCTCAAGCCTTAAATTTATTGAACTCGATATAGAATCCCAAAGCCTGGAGAGTTCCCAAACAGAAAAGGAGGTCCTGTTCTTCCTGCTTCAGCTGAGCTGAGTTGGAGCCCCGCAGCGAGGCTGAGACAGGGATATTGGCCAGGGAACAAGATGGTGAGTTGAAGTGGCAACACTTAGCCATTCAGCCTTGAAAGATGATGCTAGGGTGGAAGCATGGCTTCAGTGGTATACAGATTCAAAATGACAAAACGAAAATAGTTTTTTCTGGAGCATGAATTAAATCAGAACAAAAGGGCACAAATAAACTCACAAAAGGCATATATCAGTAAGTTTTGTATATGGTTAAAGCAATGCTACAGGAATGCACTGTTCATGTAGTCCCATTACTCCACAGATCATAACATAAAAATATATTGTCCAGTAATTAAAATTGCCCAAGTACAGTATCTATAATCAGACTTTAAACAAAATAAAATCCATCAATTCGTATTCACAATAAACACCACTATCCTTTTCTCATTAAAAACAACACTTACTCAATAAAGATGAAACACTTGGTTAACATTAGAAATCAGTTACCTAGAAATCAGAGAGCACATTCTTTTAAAATATCCTCTAAATACCCAGGCAAACAAAAACATGCTTAGAGAAATGCACATTTCTCTACAGAATTCTTTTTGGAAACTAAACACTTTGGTCAATATTCATAAAGGGAAAAGGGTAAAGTATAGGATATTTTGACGCTCTAGCAAGTGTGGTCAAGTCAATAATCAGGAATGGCTGAAATCTCAGAGACATCACTTGCTCAGAAAATACATCTTGAGATGTTTTTTAACCACTCTTTAAAACAAACAAATGTGTTGAGTCATCCTAAACTGACGTACAGCCTTTTTCACAAATGGGTGAGATCAGCAAGAGAGCTGGCTTATGGCAGACTTCCCTCCAACTCAGCTTCCTTTTAGTAGCTTTCCCTCCAAGTCAGCTTGTTATTACACAACTTACAACCATGTAAAACAAGCAGCACTCCAAACCAGTCTATGTTCAAAATAGCCCATATTAAGTCTTCAGCAAAACAGTCAGTTATTAGAAGTGCTGTGATTTCTAGAAAGCCTTGTTATATATAAAAAAAGGAAATGCACAGTGAAATTTAAAGTAACTTAACAGCTGGTTGATGCTCTGATAAGGATATTATAAAATTATTTTCAAAGAATGATTCATTGTACAGTGCTCTCTATAAATATATGCAAATAATGTGGCTTGATTCTATATCCTTAAAGGGGTCCGACATACTTTATTAGGTATTCTTCAAACTATACAACAAAATACTGGCTTTAATCCAACATTCGAACAAATGATCAGATGATATGCCCTCATACATACAGTTCCTGGTATTGATGTAAGGATGCCTTGGTGCATCTGCTACAGCAAAATAAATTTATCTGAGATATCAAAATTGCCATTTAAAATTTTGTGCAGAAAAGATAGGTGCAACAAGTTTCTGCTTTTATGATTTTCATGTATAAACTTGCATAGAACTAAGGTAGAGAATGAGAATATGGTAAAATACACAGTAAATATAATAATAAATATGGAATAGTAACATGCTTAGCAAACAATGCAAAGATCATAACAATAGTTTTAAAATGTGCAAATATATCCAATTGTCCTTCAAAAATAAGACAGACACAAAACCAAAAATAATATAACTCTGCAGATTGTCAATTTGAAAATACTTTGGCCAAACAAGTTAAGTTTTAGAAAATAAACACTCTCAGATAATCCAAATGCTGGTCTGCGGATGAAGTCCCTTCCCACACAAACTGTTGGCAGTGAGAGTTGCTTCCTAGATCAGTTTTGGCTGGTTGAATGCCTTTCCTGGACAGAATGGCATTGACTCATACTTCTTGCTTACAACTAATTCACTTGCAGTGAAGTGGCCTTCCTGCTCAAACATTCGGGGGGGGCGGCTACTGAAAAAGAGAGGTAATTACGGCTCTCTCTATTGCTACTTGGTATATCTATCCAAGCAAGCTTGTTCTTTCCAAATACAAGACTACTGCATTTGGAACTAGTGTCTTTTACTTTGCAAAGTATTCAATACAGATCTACATCCAGTCAATGATAAAGGTGTTACATGTATATATTGGCATAGGCCCAAGTGAACTTTATTAACTTTACAAGTTGTCATCAATCCAAGGTGGCAACAAATCACATATTTACAAAACTTGAGTGGCAATAGGTTTTATTACTGATTTTTCTTCATTTTTTTTGTATAAAGGCTGAGAATTGCAAAACTCTTGCTTGTATTTGTAGAACTATTCCACCAAGACCAGTCATTCCACTCTCGCCATCAAAGTCAACACAACTAACATTTTAAAAGCAAAATATAATTATAGAATACAGTATATAGTGAAACAATATTAATCATGGATAGTTGGATTTGAGGAGAGTTTTTTTTTAAAATGACAGTTGCTTCATTCTTCACAACGGTTTCTTTCTATAGTATAGGAAAAGCTTGTAATAGAGTTACAGAGATATACAACACAGAAATAGACCCTTCGGTCCAACTCTCCATGCCAACCAGATATCCTAAACTAATCTAGTCCCATTTGCAGTACTTGGCCCATATCCCTCTAAACTTTTCTGATTCATACATGCACCCGATGCCTTTTAAATGTTGCAATTGTACCAGCCTCCACCACTTCCTCTGGCAGCTCATCCCATACATGCACCACCCTGTGAAAATGTTGCCCCTTAGATCCCTTATATATTTTCCCCCTCTCATCCTAAAGCTATGCCTTCTTGACTCCCCCACCCCAGGGAAAAGACCTTGGATGTTCACTCTATCCATTTCCCTCATGATTTTATAAACCTCTATAAAGGTCATCCCCCTTGGTGTCCGGCACTCCAGGGAAAACAGCTGCAGCCTATTCAGCCTCTCCCTGTAGCTCAAATCCTCCAACCCTGGCAACATCCTATAGAAGGGAGCCAGATTTTCTATAATGTTTTCCTTACAAATGCTTCTTCATTTGTAATTATGGTTTGTTGAAGATAGTCTCCATATAAATTTAATATATTGAAAGTCTCAGCACTAGTAATGTGTAGACATTCAGCTTTTGTGCGCACATTATCTTCCTCGTCAGAAGCTGTTGTATTTGTAACTGCTTCCACAATGAAATGTTGCATCAATTGATGCAACAAGGTTCATCATCATCATTAGCTTCAAACAAAATTGCACTTATGAAGCAATTTTGTATTCTTTCCTGTTCTACGCATACCTCAGACTTTCTTCAGATGTTCATGAAAAATTGCAAGAGTTTTTTTTCCCGCTGATATCTAAAAGGCAAGACAGAGTCAAGAGTGGACATTGGACAGCTAGAAAATTTAGACTGGAGAAATAGTAATAGGGATCAAAAAAATGGCAAAGAAAGTGAATAGGTTCTTTGCATCAGTTTTCACAGTGGAAGACACCAATAGCATACCAGAACTTAAAAGAAGTTAGAGCACAAGGGAAAGTAGTAGCCATCACTAAGGAGAAGATGCTGTGGAAGCTGAAAGGTCTGAAGGTGAATAAATCACCTGGACTGAATAGACTACACCTCAGCACTCTGAAAGAAATAACTGAGGTGGTTGTGGAGGCATTGATGGTGATCTTCAGGAATCACTGAATCAGGGAGCGTCCAGCATGGGAAGATAGTTAAATGTAACACCTTTTTTTAAAGGAGAGAGGCAGGCTGAAGACAAAAAATTATAGGCTGATTAGTCTAACCTCTGTCTTTGGTAAGATAGAGTCCATTTTTAAAGATGAGATTGAAGACATGCCTGACAAATGTATTAGAATTCTTTGAAAAGGTAGCAGGCAAGTTAGATAAGGGATAGCTAGTGGGCATGATCTATTTGGATTTCCAAGAGACTGCTAAATAACAACAATGATGTTAAAGGACAAGATACTAACATGGATAGAGGATTGGCTGACTGGCAAAAAGTAGAGTGGGGAAAAGGGAGTCTTTTCACTGACTAGTGGAGTTCCACAAGGGTCAGAATTAGGATCACAGGTATTCACCTCATATTAATAATCTAGATGAAATTGAGGCCATTGTTGCCAAGTTTGCAGATGACACAAAGGTAGGCGAAGTGACAGGTCACGTTGAAGAAGCAAAGAGGCTGTAGAAAGACTTATACAGGCTAACAAAATGGGCAAAGAAGTGGCAGATGGAATTCAGTGTGAGGTTATGCTCTTTTATAGGAGGAATAGATGCATAGACTATTTTCTAAATGGGGAAACACTTCAGAAAACTGAAGCACAAAGCAACTTGGGAGTGCTCATTTGTGATTCTCAAGGTCAACATGCAGTTTCATTTGGCAATTGGGAAGACAAATGCAATGTTAGCATTCATTTCGAGAGGACTAGAATACAAGAGCATAGATGTACTGCTGAGTCTGTATAAAGGTCTAGTCAGACCATATTTGGAATATTGAGAGCAATGTTTCTGCCCTGTATCCAAGGGAGGATGTGCTGATGTTGATCGCAGAATAGAGGTGGTTTACAACAAGGATTCCAGGGTGAAAGGCTTGTCATACATGAAGTGGTTGAAGACTCTGGGTCTTAATCGATGGAGTTTAGTAGGATAGGGGAGATCTCATTGAAAATTACAGATCACTGAGAGACCTGGATAGAATGCACATGGAGAAGATGTTTCTGATGGTAGGAGAGACCAGATTAAGAGCACAACCTCACAGCAAAGGGACAACCTTTTAGAACTGAAATGAGAAGGAATGTATTAAACTTGAGGGTGCTGAGGAACTCATTGCTTTAGAAGCCTGTGGAGACCAAGTCACGAAATGCATTTAAGACAGAGATTAGAAAGGAAATCAAAGGCTATAGAGAGAAGGCAAGATAACTAGATTGAGAAATATAACAACAGACTTGATATACAAAATAGCTTAATTCTGCTCCAATACCTATGATCTCATTGCTTGAAGCAAATTTACACTGAATTTTCATCCAATTTCAGGAGGACTGCTTTCTTATAGGCAAGTATTTTGTGGTGAAAACATTTCAACTTTTGAAATACACCTTGCTTAATTTTCTGAATAGTTGAATTGGGGGGAGGAAAAAAAACATATGGTTTTAAGTAATTGGATTGGATAAGCTATTACGTATAGGTAATAGCATCTTATGTTTCCAATGAAATAGAAACCATTCAGGGCATCTAGGTCTTTTGGTTTGCTTTGTAGTTGACTGGCAAATGTTTGCCATGGTTTAGCAACTTGGTGTTTTGAAGTCGTGGATGAATAACAAACCATGCTTGTTTTCAGTTCCCAACATATTTGCGGCAACAAGTGACACCTAACTTTTAGTTGCTTACTGGTAAACTGCAGCTCTGCTGGCAAGTTTTATCTACTGCGCATTTGTAAAAGAGGGCAGTTTTGTCTGTATTAAAGATAACCTTGAGAGTATATTCTTGAATATGCATAAACCAGATTTAAAGTGCTTGTAGATGAACTTTCTGCTTGCTGGAGAAACTCAACAGGCTTGACAGCATCTATGGACGGAAAGCAGAGTTAATGTTTCAAGTCCAGTGACCCAAAGATTAACTCTGCTTTCTATCTCCTGATTCTATCAGATCTGTTGAGTTTCTCTTGCATTTTCTGTTCCTGTTAGGTTATCAGCATCTGTAGGTTTTTTTTGTTTTATTCTATGCTTGTAGATGAGATTATGTTGCCAATTAAACTGTAAAACCCAACTTTTGTTGGGACAAAATTTGTCAACATCTATTTTCTTTCCAAACCTATTAGCTTTCTCCACAAAAATCATCTTTTCTTAATGCTATGGTTGGGTCAGTCTCAACTGTATCAAGTTAAAAATTACACAACACCAGGTTATAATCCAACAGGTTTAATTGGAAGCACACTAGCTTTCGGAGCGACGCTCCTTCATCAGGTGATTTTGGAGCATTGCTCCGAAAGCTAGTGTGCTTCCAATTAAACCTGTTGGACTATAACCTGGTGTTGTGATTTTTAACTTTGTACACCCCAGTCCAACACCGGCATCTCCAAATCATGTCAACTGTATCATTATACCAAACGTATTTTCCAATTCCTGATTTTTTTTACACTTCTCTTGGTCAGTGTATTCTATTCTGAAATTTCATTCTTTAATTTTTTCAGCATTCTTTATCTAACCACAATGCAATTGTTTGACACTGAATTTGGGTTGAATTTGTTTGTGTCTTCTTCCTTCATTGAGTACCTTCAATGCCTTGTCTTGGTTTTGAGTTCTTGAAAGTTAAGTTTGTTTTTTTCATCATAGCTAGTCATGATCTTCATGATTACAATAACAAACACCTGCTTCCAAAACTAACTGGTATGGGACAAGCTTTCAATAGCCTTGAATATCTAATCCCTCTTGAAAGGCTCACTAATGAGGGCCTTTTACACTAACTTCCTTAAACTGCTGTATGTGCATCATTCTAAATAAAATTAGTGTGGTCAAAAAAATGTTGAAGAATATATGTTAAGATATGCAGATTGTTTCAAACAATAGACATTGCGGTGTATTCAAAGATTGCTCGTTAACTTATCAAATTTATTTAGATATTGGAGTTGAAATAGCAAGATGCAAATTGTGAAGGCAAGAAGAAAATGATTTGGGACTTTACTGTGTGCTTGTCAGAGTTGAGATGTTGATTTGTGGGATCCACACAAGTAGCACTGTACCACCAATTAATACTTAAAATAAACATCTTAACTGTACAATAAATTATAATTTTATGCAAATGCATAGCATCTGATCAGAATTAAATGCTCATTTTTTACATATCCAGCAACACTGTCATATCAGAGCATCTAACTACCCTCTACAATGCAAGCTGTAGTTTCCAGATTCACATTTGTTGTTCCAACCACGAATCTAGTAAGCTTGGTGTTTCCGCTCTTTCATCTTTGTGAATAACACAGGATGCTGACTAAATTGAATGTGAAACGTAATTACAGCTTCCACTCTCTCGCATGGCGGCATTTCAAAATAATGACTTCAATTTTCCTCTGGGATAATATAAGCACTAAAACATTCTTGCAGCATTACAGGAAGGAAGGGATGCTCATTGATCCCTATGGCTTTTTGACATATTCTGCTCTATTCCATAGTATGGAAGTATTAAAACAGATTTGAATGAATAACGTTTTGCCAATGAAAGAAAGAGAATCAGACCACCTGTTCTACATATACACAGTTTTATTCCCCTTAAGAATAAGTTGGCAGATGCACTTGCCTCAGTATGGAACTGAGCCAATTTAAATAGGAAAACGAAAAATTTGAAGTCCTCTGTGCAGTTAGTTAACAAATGTCAACCCTAGATGACATTTGGGACACAAGTGGCCTCTAACCCTATGAAAATGGAGGAAATCTTGTTTTTTAAAAATATTTAGAACTTGAATTTTTGATATTTGTTCAGAAGCTATTATTAAAAGGAGGATACTGAGCAAGAACTCTCTCAGAGAGAACCCTCTCTACGGCTGAGAGGGGAGGAGGCTTTATTCAGGGGCCATGGGCTTATATATCAATCTCAAAGTAAAACTTGGTGTAATCAGAAGAGCTTTAAAAATTGAGGAATTGGGTGGAAGCAAAGTACTTGGAAGAGAAGAAAAGATCATATAATCTATAACAATTTCCAAGCATGATTTGGAGGTGCCGCTGTTGGACTGGGGAGGACAGCTAAAAATCACACACCAGGTTATAGTCCAACAGGTTTATTTGGAAGTACAAGCTTTCAGAGCGTTGCTCCTTCATCAGGTAACTAGTAGTAATGACTTCATTTTCCTCTGGGATAATATAAGCACTAAAACATTCTTGCAGCATTACAGGAAGGAATGCTACCAGCTGCCTGAAGAAGAAGCAGCACTCCGAAAACTTGTACTTCCAAATAAACCTGTTGGACTAGAATCTGGAGTTGTGTGATTTTCAACAATTTCCAAACAAAGTAAGAATAAACAATATTTAATAAACATAATAAATGTAATAAAATGTCCAAAAAAAATCACAGGTACATTAGAGAGTAAAATACAAACAACCACTTAAGGAGGTATTAGTGCAGATGACTAAAAGCTTCTGTAAATAGATAGGTGATAACGAGCCCTGAAAGGAGCAAAGTAGGGAGCTGGGGAAGTTCAAGGACAGAATGCTACAGTTAAGGGGATAGAGACATCTAAAGATGCAAAGATCAATTGGCAGGTAATTAAAACTAGGGATAGGATGCTAGAATGAGATGAACATGTTGTTTGCAGAATTGACGATCAAAAGTGTTTGCAGACACAGGGATGAGAAAGGCTTGATGGATTTGAAACTAAAAGGTGATTGCCTTAACATTAAATATACTTTGACAGGGAGCCAATGCAAGTCAGGAGCTATAGAAGTGATAGGTAAACTGGACATGTGCGATTTGGGATGATCCCTAATGTTTACAAAAGATAGAATATTGGAAACCTGATTGGAGATAGGTAAATGTCCTCGGAGAAAGTGAGGACTGCAGATGCTGGAGATCAGAGCTGAAAATGTGTTGCTGGAAAAGCGCAGCAGGTCAGGCAGCATCCAAGGAGTAGGAGAATCGACGTTTCGGGCATGAGCCCTTCTTCAGGAATGGAGAAAGTGTGCCAAGCAGGCTAAGATAAAAGGTAGGGATGAGGGACTTGGGGGAGGGGCGTTGGAAATGGATAGGTGGAAGGAGGTTAAGGTGAGGGTGATAGGCCGGAGTGGGGTGGGGGCGGAGAGATGAGGAAGATGGTGCTGAGTTCGAGGGTTGGAACTGAGACAAGGTGGGGGGGGGGGAGGGGGGGGGTGGAAAATGAGGAAACTAGAGAAATCTGAGTTCATCCCTTGTGGATAGGTAAATGTCCTCATGCTACTGCCTCTCAATCACGAGAGTCACAAAAAAACCATAGCAATTTGTTTGAATTATTACTGAAATTAAGATTAACATCAATCTAATGAGCAGGTACAGATCATTCTATTACTTTCCATGCTGGGCAATCTTCAATTGCAATTCAGTTACTGGGACATGCACATTTTCTGCATGAATTACAGTTAAGTTATGATATTCTTTTTTACTTGGTGTTCAGATCACTTGCTCTGTCAGCAAAAACACCGAGTCCACTTCTGGCCCAACACCAATCACTTGCAAATAACTCCACACACCACGAATTAACTCTGATAATAATCTAAAGCACTTTGAAAGATATACTTTAAAATGCCTCAAAGAATCCTAAATACTCACTCTGATTTAAAGATGAATAATTCTCTCCTCTCAAAGAAACTCTCATGATACAATTCTCCCACAATATACCAAGCACAACCATCACAATAACAACCTGCATTTATACAATGTTGTTAACAGTGTAAAATATTCCAAGATACTTTACATGAACATCATTAAACAAACCTGACATCAACTCATGATATAATAAAAGACAATGACAAAATTCTTGGTCGAAGAGCAAGCATCCTAATGGGGATGAAAGAATATGATAAATTTAGGGAGAAATTCAAGAGCTTTGGGCCTTTGTAGCAGAAGTCATAGGTGCCAATGGAGAAGAGATAGAAATCAGGTTTGCACAAAAGACCAACTTAGGAGGATCAGGATTTTCACACGGCTGATGTAATAGAGGAGAGATGGGAGAGAAAGAGATGAGAGGGAAAGGCAATAGGGGGATCTGAACTCCAGGATAAAAATTGAAGAACTGCTGGATAAAGAAACAATGTAGCTTGTGAGCACAGGGGTGGATAAGCAAATGGAATCTGATAGAGTCCAGAAATAGATATGGGCAGAGTTTTGGATAATCTCAAGTTAGAATATCAGAACAACAGACTCCAGAACAATCTATCCGTTATAGTTTGCCTTCAAGAGTAATCCACTGGTTTTCTCAATCAGAAAAGCACTTCAGCCAATCTATTCAGAGAAATTCAATTTATCTTCTCTCTTTTGCTGAAGAGTGTGTGCATGCATTTATGTACACATTTTGGGGATATTTACAGCAATAAATGTTTGTACTTGCATATTATTGACTTATTACATTTTTGCTTTTTTAATGCTTTGTATTTATAAAGAATCCAGGTTGATGCACCTTGTTGCTTAAAATCTGATATAGATGAGCGTAATGGCAGTCACTGTGCACTCCTCTAACCCCAGTTGTAACAATGGTAACTACAAGTAGAAAGTGAAACAAAATTTGCTTTTATGAATTATCCAGAATGAGAACTCAGCAACACAGATTATAACTTCCTATTTACATGCCTGGAGAGGAATCAGAATCACTTTGTAGCTACCTTGACCAATAGTTTGCTTCTTAATCATAGCACTAATGTCAATGATGTACGTAATTCTATTGCAGTGAATTACATAGTTGGCTGCACTAGTGAGTGCACTCACCCTGCTTGTAACTTTAATAGTAAGAGACAATTGTTAACCTTCTATTCTAAGTGAATAGATAATTCGCAGGTTAAATCCTATTAATTCTAAGACTCATTGATCACAAATCCAAGATGAAGGGAGATGACCTTGGATTATTCCAAATGGTATCTGTTGTTTTTTGCCTTTAAACTAATGGGGAGGGATCTTAAGTAGTGGTCAGGATAGAAAGACAGATGAAGATGTTTCTGACTTTTACAAAAAGAGCAAGTTGGTTAGAAAGGGCAGACACGAGCAAGTCAGACAACAAGGTAACTCTGAAGAATTAAACTACATTTATTTCAGTGCAAAGGGTCTTACAGGTAAGACCAATGAATTCAGAGCATGTATGGTAAAATGGGACTGGGACATCATAGCTATTACAGAAACATAGTAGAGGGAGGGACAGGACGGGCAGCTCAATGTTCTGGGTTGTAGATGCCTTATGAAGGATAGAAAGAGAGGCAAGAAATGAGCTTGTTGATTAAGGAAAGCATAACTGCCTGTACTTAGAGAGGACATTTCTGAGGGATTGTCCACTTAAACTATCTGGATGGAACTCAGGGAATGACCACTTAGAGGTTTGTACTATAGTCCCCCAACAGTGGCAAATTGAGGAGCAAATGTGTCGAGAGGCATTCAGATATATGTATAAATAATAGACTTACAATATTATGGGATTTTAACATTCCAAAAAGACGAGGACTGCCATAATGTTAAGGACTTCAATGGTGAGGAATTTGTTGAATGCATTCAAGAAAATTTTGTTTGTCAACATGTAAATGTACCTATTTAAAAAAGGAGAAAAACTTGTAACTCTTGGGAAATAAGTGACAGAAGTGTTAGTGGTGGGGGGGGGGGGGGGGGGGGGGGGGAGGAAGAAGGCACAGTGGGATCAGTGATTATAATTCTATTAGCTTTAAAATAGCACTGGAAAAGGATCAAAAGTTAGAGTTCTTAATTAAGGCAAATTTTGATGGTATGAGACAGGAACCTTTACAACTTGATTGAAGTAGATTGTTCACAGGTAAAGGGACAACTGCCACTGGGAGGCTTTAAGAAGTGAGATAACGAGTTCGGAGGCATTATGTTTCTGGTAGAGCAAAAGGTAGGCTGGCAAGAGTAGGGAACAATGGATAGTTAAAAATATTGAGATTCTGGTCAAGAATAAGGAGTCATATTAGTTATAGACAACTGGGACCAAGTGAATCTCTTAAAGAGTCTAAGGTGTGAAGGGCAATTCTTAAGAGGGAAATCAGGAAGGCATGAGACCATCTTGGCAAATAAGATTAAGGATAAACCAAAAGAGATTCTACAAGTACATTAAAGAGTAATAGTGCAACAAAGGAAAGAATAGGGCTGCTAAAACAAGCCCCCTTCCCCATGAAGTCACCTATGTGTGAGATGATGCAGGAGATGAGAGAGATACTAAACACATATTGCATAATTTTTTCTACTGTAGAGAAAGAAATGAAGGCTAGGGAATTTGATATCTTTGAAAACATTTCACATTATAGAGTAGGTGGTGAAAACAACTTAAAAAAAACATAAGTGGATAAATCTTCGGGACCTGATCAAGTGTTTTCCAGAACTTTGTGGGAAGTTAGGGAAGGAATTGCAGGCCCCCTAGTTAAGAAATTTATATTAGTTCTGTTCAGTCACAAATTTGGGAAGAGAAGATGACAAACGTCAGCTGCTATTTCGAAATAAAATTCTTCAACATTTGAAAAGTATTCAGTTTATTTTGCTTCTAACAGAATTAACTACTTTTAAAAGTGAATAAAAAGAGTCAAGTGCATTCAATTAAAAAAAATTCAGTTCAGTCAGTGTCTCAACTGTTGTCCTGGTCAGGTCACCAATTCTCTCATTTTCAGTTACTTCTGAAAATGGCTAGGTAAGCGCTGGACTTGGTTACACATTGACTATGCTGGTCCTTTCATGGGATCAGAACTTTTAGTCGATGTGTACACCCAAAGTGGTTGAACGTGCATAGAATTCATTCATCAAACACCATCTTTTCCAATACATAGACTCCCAGACAACTGGCCATCATTTACCAGAACTTTCCTAAAATCCAGTGGTATTCCACATACAAGGACATCCATCATCCAGTAGCTTGGCAGAAAGAGCAGTCCAATCTTTGTAAGCAGGCTAAAAGAAACAGACTACAGCTCCAGTTGACACCAAACTGTCCTGGTTCCTTTGTGATTATTGGACTATCCTTCATGCAACTACAGGGATAGCTCCAGCAGAATTGCTAACGGGAATGTGACTCCGCACCAGGTTAAACTTGACTTTTCCAGACCAGGATGTGGTGGCGAAAAGCAACAGGAACACCAATGCCAAACATAAGTCTCCTCTAAGTGAAAGAGACAATCTACTTCAGAGGATGAAGTTTGGTACTAGGACCATGGAAATGGTCTTGCATAGGTAACAGGAATGGTCACACAAGGTCAGGTCCCATGGTGTACAAACTTCAGGGAGATATGGCAGTCTTGAACAAGCACGTTGACCATGTGAAAGCTGCAAACTCACAAATGGGACAGGAGCAAAACATAAGACCCTCAGAATAGCCAGAAACACTGTTTGAACCCATGGTTCTCCCCTCCATCAAGCACCAAAGAAACCTTGGAGTCTGAGATGGTCACAGAAGTTGCAATCTCAATGCCTTTGCCATCTGAAGAGGATAAATTTCTTTCCAAGACACCGAGTGCTCGAAGTGGGCTATGGTCTGGTACATGTTGCCTGTATCCAAGGCTGAGTCAGAGGAACAGGACGTGATGAGGAAATGTCCCAGGAGAGGCTACAAGAAAAAGTACAAGCATACATTCTCAGACTTGGAGAGGGAGGGAGTACAATGAGGTCAGCCAAGTGAGACCTCATAGGAGTTCCTTGACTGGGGCTGTTAATCTGGTCCAGTCAGTGAGCCCTGGGTGACATATGTAAACAGGAGGTCAAAGGTTCTGTCCACTCTGAGGAAGCTAGGCCAGTGTCAAGTACTATGCACATGCAAATAAAGGGTGATTTGATGATGAGATACCAGCCTCTGTGGAATTATTTCAAACGCCACCTAAAGAGTACTAATACTCTCATTTTTTTTTCTCCACACAACCCAGAGGGATTCCAAAGGCCATAAATTTCAGGCAGCAGCACATAATTATCTTCTAAACACTCATTCCATTTTCTGGAATCTGAGGAAATGGCAATGTATGCCGAAATTAAGTCACTTGAGTAATGAATCGATTTCCCTCCCCACCTGCCTCATCTTTCCCCACAATTACTAATCAATATTCTGTAACGTGGAGGTGCTGGTGTTGGACTTGGGCGGACAAAGGTAAAAATCACAACACCAGGTTATAGTCCAACAGGTTTATTTGAAAGTACTAGCTTTCAGAGTTCTGCTCCTTCATCAGGTTTGTTCAAAATATTGTTTCAGTTGCATGACACTAATCTTTTGTTATAAGTTCTGGGTCTTATGATCCTTCTCCACAGCCACCTGAAGGGTGGCATGGTGGCTCAGTGGTTAGCACTGCTGCCTCACAGTCCCAGGGGACCGGGGTTTGATTTCAACCTCAAGAGACTGTGTGGAATTTAAACATTCTTCTAGTATCTGCTTGGGTTTCCTCCAGTGCTCTGTTTTTGTCCCACAGTCCAAAGATGTGAAGGTCAGGTGAATTGGCCATGCTAAATTGACCAGTGTTAGGTGCATTAGTCAGGGGTAAATATAGGGTAGGGGAATGCATGTGGGTGGGTTAATCTTTGGAGGGGCGGTATGAAATTGTTGGGCCGAAGGGCCTGTTTCCATACTGTAGGGAATCTAATCCTCCACAGCTACCTGAAGGAGCAAAGCTCCAAAAGCTATAACTTCCAAATGAACCTGTTGAACTATAACCTGGTGTTGTGAGATTTTTAACTTCATCAATATTCTAGTTAATGTACTTCCCAGGATTAGATTAAGATTGAGACCAGACAGGTCTGCTCAACTTGCTTCATTATATTTAAAAGAATGGTTTTTGGTGTATCATTACAAAAGAGATTTCTTTTTAAAAATTAATGCCTAAAAGACTCTTCCTCATTTCATTTTTCAGATAAGGAAAAATGTAGTAGTAGCAGTAAACTGGGAGTAAATGAACCAGGAGGATAGGTGGAGACAATCCATGCACTCCATAAATGGACAAGTGTGTCAGCTCTCATCCCCGTCTGGCTCTGTGCTCACACTGGTGTCAACAAGCCTACTTCCATAAAACTGAAGGAGTTCTGATCAAAGATCATCAATGTTAATGTTGTTTCGCTGTCCACAGAGGATGACAGACCTGTGAGTATTTCCAGTACTTTCTGTTTGATTTCAGCCTCTTTATATTTTGGATTGGTATTTCAGAGAAATGCAGAAGGTTTTGTATTCCCAATTGTGCGGTGCTCTTCCTGTCTTCTTGCACATTGGTATGAATTTTCTTCACTTTTCCCAATACAGACAGAGGTACAATTCCATTGGTAGTGTTCTCATAGTTCATCTATTTTATTTTAACTCAACTGAGAGCAGATAGAAGTGAGTTGAACATATGCTTAATCATGGAATTTATGGAAAATATAAGTTAAACGTAATCTGGACTTCATTTTGGATTTGAAAGGGCATGTGGATGACTAATAAGAACATACAATAGAAAATTAAATATTTTATGGTGTTTGAAAAAAGTTTTTAGTAGATATTAATAGAGACAGTATATAAAAGATTACAGTCATCTACTGATAGCAGTTTAAACTGAAATGAATGCACATCAGTTTGACGAATCTTGTCATTTCAAAGAGGGCAGCAAAACCTTTATACCTTCTTCCAGAAGACTTTGGTTTCAATGCTGCCATTATGTGAGAATGGAAACTCTTACAGATTGCTTAATAACACACTAATAAGGGAATGATTTTGCATTTAAAATGTCTAAATTTTGATGTGGATCAAAGAATCCCTATGCATGCTAATGTAAACTGGCTCTGCAGGCATTAGGTTATAGAGTCAGAGTCATACAGCATAGAAACAGACCTTTAGTCCAATCAGTCCAAGCCGACGATAATCCCAATCCCATCTGCCTGCACTTGGCTCATATCCCTCCAAATCTTTCCTATTCATGTACTTATCTAAATGTCTTTTAAATGTTGTAACTGTACCTGCACCCACCACTTCCTCTGGCAGTTCATTCCATACATAAACAAATGTGTAAAAAAGTTGCCCCACGTGTTTTTTAACATCTAACGCTGCACCTTAAAAATAAGCCCTTTAGTCTTGAAATTCCCACCCTAGGGAAAAGACACCTGTCATTCACATTATCTACACCACTCATGATTTTTAATAAACTCCATAAAGGCCATCCCTCAATCTTCTATGCACCAGTGAAAGTAGTCCCAGCTGCTCCTTATAACTCAAACCCTTCATTCCAAGCAACATCCTGGTAAACCTCTGATTTATTGTTCTATTGATTTCATGTTGGCTAGATGGATAACACTTCAATCATTAGATATTTCAAACTGGGTGAAAATAAGTAAAATCTTCACTGACAAACAATGGTAACAAAAATTGTTTATTCGTACATTTGTCTCTGAAGTGATAATGCACATTCTCAAAACTGTTTCAGCTAACTTGGTACCAAATCAAAATAACTTGCCATGACAATTTTTGATTGACAACTATAGTTCTGGCAAAGAGGAGTTATTTTTACACAAAAGGGCAAAATAGGGTTTCATTCATTAATTTTAACTACATGGAATGAATTGCCCGAATCTAATTATTATATCATCAGTTAATTGAAATCGCATAACAGGAAAGATTTGGTGGAAGGTGAGTGTTCTGGTTGATTCCTACAGCTTGCTATCATTTACCTAGGTACTGGTACGGCAAAGATGCACATCACTTCAGGGGGATGGATGTCACTAGATTAAATAATCCAGAGGTCTGTGCTAATTCTTTGACAACATAGGTTCAAGCCCTACAAAGGCAGGAGATGAAATTTAAATTTAATTGATTAATAAAATCTGGAAGTAAAAGGTTGCTCTCAATAATTGTGGCCACAAAACTATCATTGTTGTGAAAATCGAGCTAGCTTACTGATGTTGTTTGGATAGGAATTCTGCCACCCTTACTAGTCAGGCTTGCATGACTCCAAACCTATCGCAATGAGCTGGCTTTTAATTGCTCTCCAAAATCTCAAGCCACTCAGTTTAAAGGCAATTAAGTACAAGCAACAAATCCTGATCTCTACAGTGATGTCCACATCACATAAAATAGTAAAATGTTCAAAAATTTGTGGATGGCACAACTATTCACAGGTACACAAAGATTCAACAAGAATGGTCTTCACAATGCATTAACTGGGAATACTCCCCACAAGGTCCATAAATCAAGATTGGCTGCTTAGAAATCAAAATTGAATTCCCTCTGCATCCATTTTACCACACCCTCAGTTTAGTTACAATCAGAATTTGCCACCAGTTGTCACTGTTGAAATTAATGGTCAGATTATTTGTTTTATTGTTGTTTCAATTTGCAAAGAGGTATAGTCAAGACATGATCTATTATTTTGGAAGTAATGTAGTATTTTTGTCACAGTAAAGCACAGATTAGTTTATCAATAAAATCCTTCTCTGCCTTGGATCAAAGCCGTAAAATTTTAGTTTCAAGCCACCAAAGCCTGTCCACATGATATACTGGGAGAGTCTTGGACAGCCTGGAAACATTATTCTGTACAACCACCAAGCGTGGGTATCACACATGAAACTAAAGAGAGGTATTGCTAGGAACATAGATCCCACATTTACAAGTACACTTTGTTGGAGAATAGCACAAACAATCTGAAATTACGAATGATTCCTCAACAGACTGGATCTATTTTAACCATTAACCTACTACACTTAAAAGTCACTCCAACTGTTAGACAATCGATAAACACAAAACAATTCCAAACTCTCAAGTTCAGATATTCAGTGGAAATCTAACTAATAGAAGTAAATCAATTTTCAAATGTATAAAAGAAGCCAAGACAGAACAATATAAATCCACAAGAATTGGCTTTCAAAAAAAATCAAAGAACTCTCTGAATCTGATTCCAAGATGCGCTGAAGTTAGGGGTTCAGCTTCCCCCATACAAGATGTCCTGCACCCATCATCTGGGAAGTATCAAGTTATTTCAAATCACATCACTTCTTTTCTAAGACTGATTTTCATCACAATCTCCTGTTAAACAGTTCCTCCATAAAATAAATCAGTTTATTGATACAATAGCTTCAAAGTAAAAAGTTCAATTATGACTCAGTTTATGATCTCTTTCCTGTGAGCATATTCCAAAGTTGGGCAACAGCAAGATAAAATTGCTTTTATAACAACACATCACATACAACCTGGTAACAATTTCAACAGGGCAGGGTTAGAATTATATTAGGTGGCTGTGGCTTGGTTCCACTTTAACTACAACTGGGATTTCTCTTTGGTTAACTTCTGGTCTATTCTGGAATGAGAAGGCTTTACTTATGACTGACCCAAGTCTAACTCTAGCATGTCTCTTCAAATCCCCTTTATTCACACTAGACTAGTACATTCAAGATGCTGAATGTAAGTACACCTCTATGTTATGTCAGTTATTCCATTTCTCTTCTAGACTCTTACATGTGACTGATGCCACTGTTAAATCATGATACATCACTAGCTCATTGACATAATTATTAATTATAACTCCACCACACCAGAAGCAGACAGGGACAAATTTTGCAAATGTTCATTGTGATGCAAGCATATAGATGGAGGCCTTGCAAACAAAACAAACTGATGCTTCAAATACAAAGTAGCAGACACATATGAAATAAATTTAAGCATTATAAGATATGATAATATTTTCAATTTCTTTTATCCCAAACAAATTCAGGAGGACAATATCTATGTGCGCGCTGCCAGGTGTTCAAATGAATTACAGTCACCATTATGCTGTGATACTCAGACTTTAGCAGAGGAAAACCACACACACTGGGAAGGCATAATGGAATTCAGATGATGGGCATGAATATTGTTCAAAATAAATTAGTGTACTTTGTGAACAATCCCAACCATGTGCTACACCATTCACAATGAAGTTATACTGCACAGCATATCGCAAGCCAGCAACAAACTCCAAATGCTACATTAATACATCCTTTGATCCTCTTGCTTGTAGGGGGATACATCTTGCAGAATGGATGGTATTACAAGCCTACAAAGCTAGTGGATACAGATAAAAGATCCAAGTTTGAGCGATTTATCGATGTCATTTGAATTTGATGAAAACGTTCCACTTTGTTTTTCCAAAACCGATTCAAGTGCACATGATTCAGAGAAGAGTGGCTACGAGGGATGATCACATTATCATTTTTCATGAGGTTGACACTACATTTACAAATACAAGCTCCTGAATGACACATTACTGTTAATTTTCAGAAGAACCACCTACATTAGTGCGTGCAGGTGTATATATTATGGATATCCCATGTATTACTTGCTCAACTTGACCTCTAGCTAGTGGACATCCTGGTATGATCAAATTTCTTGTATTCAGATTCCATTTTCAACCAGTTTGAACTCAGAAGTATCTTAAAACATTGCACATAAATTTAATTTGAAAAGGAGTAACATACTCCTCAAAGTTTCATGAAATACCCATTGTTGTTTATCCCCTACCAAAGGGAGAATATCAAGTTGAATTCTAATTAGGAGAGGACGAAGCTTCCCATACGTCTACATGCATGAAGGAGGTCATTAACACAGTTAAGCAGTTATTTTATGGATAATTCCTCATTGCTTCTATCTGACATGGCTAATACAGCTAATAAGAATTCTGCTGTATTGCAGAAGCAAATGGGTTCAGAAAAGAATATAGGCAGCACCTCAGATTGATACAACTGTTACAAAGATTAAAATGGTACTTTAGGTTTGCTGTAAAGATCATGGAATACGAGCTAGGAAATATTATGAGCCTTGAGCAACTATAATGAGACCTCAGTATGAAAACTGGGTTCCATGCTATAGGAAATATATTGTAAAATTATTTTGTGAAGATTAAAACCTTCATCTTTTGCAATTGGATATGCTGGTTTTTAAGATGGAAGTTTTAGTCGAAGATTGTTTACTGCATCACATCTCCATGACACAGGAGTCCTTTCACTATAAGCATGACCTGAACTTCCACAACCACCTGAAGGAGGAGGGGTGCTCTGAAAGCTAGTGCTTCCAAATAAACCTGTTGGACGATAACTTAGTGTTGAGAGACTTTTAATTTTGAAAATAATTCAGTATTGTTGAGGTGGGACACCAATAGCTAACCAGTCACACTGGTCTCCAGTTTTCAGCTGTTCAAACAGTTTATTGCAAGTGGAACACAATGATAAATCTATTGAATAATCCTGTACATTAAAATCTTAGCTCTGTATGCACTTCTGACTAAAGACCACTTAGCTTCCTGTTGTCACAGTGTCAGCTTTTTCCTCCATTATAATTGTCCTCGGCCAACATTTATACCTAGTTTTGCCTTTGTAAACCTGTTAAACTGTAAGGACATAGTGTGGCTATTAAGAGACATCATATACATCTTCAAACAGGAACTTAAGGGGGAAAATCAGTCTTCTGACATCAACTTGTTTCACCAGCATGGCTACAAGCTTCTTTTTAAACTATTTAAATTTTAGTTCTGTTATTTTCAACTTAATTGAATTTTTCTTCAACTTTCAGCTAGACAATTTTTGTCTGAATTTATTGCTGAAATCAACCTTTTCCTTTGCTGCGCATTTTAAAATTTAGCCCATGGCTACACCTTTTTACTTACATATTTGCATATTGGCACAGTTAACAGCTTGCAGAATTGGGCAATTGAATGAATTGCCAGAGATAATGTAATAACCAATCAAGATGAGCCTATCAATTTATTTGACAGTCCTCTGAGCTAATCACCCAAGCACTTGCCTTCCTACGGGGACAGTTTAGCCCTATGAGATGTACCCTCCTAACTCCTTCCTTCTCAGTGCAAAGTTTCTGTTTTCAGGGTGCACAGTTCTTCTGTCAATTAGAATTTAACCTGGTAAGGAAAGTGTAAGATGCTATATAACAAGGTAATCCTACTTCTCCATGGTGGTCAAACACTTAGCTCGCATTCAAGTTTCGTACATTGCATTATAAAAAAAGTTTAGCCATTAAAGCAAATGATGAATGCAACTGTGTGCTCCCCTAGTTGACCAGTGGCCTTGAATCATCATAGTAACATATAGCCCAGTGGAACTAACCCAACTATTGAGCTATATGGCTCTTACAACAAATGGTATCTTCCCCTCAATTGAAAAACTTCAACATTATAAACAGATAGCTTCCTGAGCTGCTGAACATTCTTTAGAATGAAGATTAAACCAAATCTATCCCCACAAATATCTAATAAGTTACAATAAAAACAAGAAATGGTAGAAAAACGCTGAAGGCTTGGTAGTATCTATGGGAAACGGAGTTAATCTTTCAGGTTGATAATCTTTCATCAGAGCAAACAAATTACTCCTTTTTCCTTTTCAATGGACTGAGCTGTATGTTAACAATTGGGCAAAATATTCACCCTGAAATCTTCAAACAGAGGATTGTTCCTCATTAAGAATCAAAACTTTCCCCAGGTCAATATTATTCTTTGCGGAAAGCAATTGATGGATTGATAGGGAATGATGAAGACAAAAGAGGAAGAAGTAGCTGCCACTGAATTATTTCAAGAAGCTGTAACAGATCAAAAAAAGGTTTCATTCAAACATGGTCTGACAGCAAGGAACTTGCACTGACCTGAACATGGGTTTTGCTACATGGGAGTAGCATGCTTGCAACAAAAATCAATACTGCGCAGCGGCTCAGATTATGGTTTGCTGTAAGTGTGGAATGATATTCCATAGGTTTGTGTTTTGGATCTACTTCTGTGTATGGCATAGGGCAATCATTTTGACAGAGCGAATGCTGAAATAGGAAAGGGTTATGAGAAGCAATGGGGGGCATTCAAAAAGCTGCTGGAGTGTGTTCAGGTGCATCATGTAGTCTTTGGAGGGAAATGTAGAAACAATAAGTTCAGAGAATCCTGAATGACTAGGACAACTCAGGACAAGGTAAGTAGGAATAGGGCTTTTACCGAGTCCAAAAGGAGCAATTCAGCTACTGCCCTAGAGGAATACGGGAAGTGCATTTAAGAAAGCACTTGGCAGAACTCAGACTCTACACAGCAGGCACATTACATGGTGGATTATCGATTAGCACAGCAAGGGGGGTGGGGGGGTTTGTACAATTATTGGTAACAATTGTATTACCTATGTTATTGATGCCTTTTATAATATTACAGATGCCATCAAGATTATCCAAGAACAGCTGGACAGGGAACTACAATTACAGACAGCTGACTAAATTGGTTGCTTGGTAAATCTTGGGAACCCTATTTGGCACACAGGATAGTTTTCCTCATTGCATTCATGCTGGTATTTTGTGTGGCCCTCGGATGGTTAAAGCTCTACTGTAAGGCACTACTGACAAGAACTGCACCAGCAGGGAGTGTCAACATGGAAGCGCCCCCAATGAAATTGGCACTCTATGATACCCCTCAGGAGGAGGAGTTCAGAGAGATGACCCACCTCTATATTTAAATTGGGTGGTCTGTAAGAGATCTCCTAAGTCACCTCCTTGACCACAAAGGGGGGAGTGGAGTGAAGAGGGAGATGGCATGGGTCAGGGTGACACTAGGCACATGGACCTACAAGATGGCCACTGAGCCATTAGTTGGCCAACTGGACACCCAAAATGGCGACCAAATCATAACATGGAGAGAAACAGCAGAACAGATACAGACACTGCCTGGGGCCCCAGAATGCCAGCACAATGCACTCACAACCCAGCTGATTAGTTTAAGGCAGGTGGGGGACAGAATACACGCAAGCAGTGAACACTACCCGCCAAAGTGTCCGGGTCCAGCCAATATCTCTTATAGAAATGCTAACAGCTTGATACAGACTCAATACGAAATGTTAATAACCAGGGCTGCAGTAATCGTCCTCTTCAGGAAGAATGATTAGCACCCATTACTACAGCAATGGATTTCCATGCAGACATTGAAACTGACAATGTCTACACTGAAACTGACAATGACCACGCAGAAATTAATAAAGGCTGAGCTGGAACAAGACAAAGACCGCATCAAAACTATCAACAACTCTGCATTGATTGCCATAAACAAACCATGTTACAAAGACAATAATCTCATCACTGACCTACTGTATCACAAGGTGTATAAAAGTTTTTTGATGTGCTCTGGGTCGAGAGAAGACTCACTGCTGACCACTGTGCTGTTGGTGATTTTCTCTCTCTGAAGCTCCGGTATTTCCTTGTGCAAAAAACACGGTCATTGAACCCAGATTCTAATTCAGAGATTGGTGTTTTTCCCCACAACAAAATTGATACAATTGAGTTTGAAGTAAAATAAAGTGGACATAAAAACCTTTACACAAAAAAAACAGGATAATTCCAAAAGAATTCACATTCAGTATCATTTAAAGTCAATTCATATAATCAAAACTGATGCAAGCAGTTAATGTAAAGCTCATTAACCAAATACTGATTCCCATTTTAGCAGCATCCATTCTTACTCCTATAAACATGGATCTGATCACTGAACATTCACATACTTTTACTTCAGACATCAATCAAAAATTTAGCAGGATGGGGAGCCAAAAATAAGAGACTGGATGCAGAGATATTCATCTACCTGATACACTTACTCCATCTGCTCTAAGTAATTGGAACAGCCCTCAGTAGCTGCATTTATCTAGTTGAGATATAACTAAAAGTAATTGTATAGGCACAACCCTCTAGAAAGTCCAACAAATTCACGAAAATTAATATCTATTCAGCTAGCAGAGCTGTAACAATATCCCAAATACTGTTTTCGTTTCCATAAGTCATTTTGTGTCCAAACCCAACTTTTTGTTTTTATTTGTTAACAGGATGTCAGAATTGAGGGCTAGGTCAGCATTTATTATTGATCGCTTCTTGCCTAGAGGTTGTGGTGATAGTGAGCTGCAACTTCAAAACTTGGAAAGCTAATGAAAGTTTACAAGAAGCCACCTTGTTAAAAAGACCTGGTGCAGGAGATCCCTGACTGAGCAATCTTAAACTAATTCCATACAAACCATCAAATAAAAGCCATATATACTATAGACGTTGGAGATGTTAAACAAAACACAGAATGCTGGAGGAATTCAACAAATGTGGCAACAGAAACAGATTTAATGTTGAGTTGGAACAGATTCATCTAATTAAGAGTCATATCAGACTCAAAACATTAACAATTTCTCTCTTCACAGATGCTGCCAGCCCTGCTGAGTTTCTCTAACATTATGTCTGCTCTGTACAAATCATGGTAGGTGTAGCAGACTGCAGTAAGAAACTTTTGTCACCTTGAGAACACCATGGAAACTTGAACAATTCAATACCCAATTCACAAAAACAACAGAGGATTCAGAACTGCAGATTCGTTAGTCCTGATGCTATTATGTGGCTTAACTATCTCAATGTCAAATTATGGTTATGGTTTTACAATACAGCAGCGAATCTTAGAAGAAGCTTGGAACACTATATCTGTAAGCAGTCCTTGGAAATACTCAATTATATACTTAACTAGCTACATCTCACCTCTACAATTTGCTGAGAAACACAGTAACACCATAAATTAATATTTTGTTCCATTTGCAGGCATTACAAATAACCCACCACATTTCCATATCACCATTCACAATAACTTCTGAATAATATTAAAATGATCCTTGTTGTACAATATTGTGTAAATGCACTCTAGTCCTGAGACAAAGTCAAAAGACAGCAGGTTTCTATTCTAGAAGGTTAAATTGAACCACAGAAGCACATGGATTCACCATCAATCATCATCATTAATCATTCAAGGAGTGTGAGCATTGCCAGCAAGCATTTATTGTAAATCTTTAATTACCTTAAACTGAGAAGAGCCACTGAAAATGGTTAATAGTGGAGAGACTACATTGATAACTAATTATGTCATATACCTTGGGTGGGGATAAAGTAGCACATTTTAGGATATTGTGGAGCAAAAACATAGCCTCGAATTCTTAGAAGCAATATTTATTTTCCTAATGGAACTTGTACCAATGGTTAATATGCAACAAAGTACATCTTGTTCAAGATGATCTTCTTCTCATTAAGATTAGAATATGAAAGCAAATTACTCCAACTACAAGTTGTCAGTGGATGGCATCTTAAAACCAAATATGATTTGGTAATCAGCAGTGACTATTATTGATTAACACCAAAAGATAACATTGAGAGTTCTAGTGAATCTGAGGGTACAATATTTCAGTCGACTCAGGTGGACAGTGCTGGACTTCTACAGCTTTAAAAATACTACTCATGCATCCAATGAATACCTGGAACAGTTAACAGTAAAGTAGTTGTACAGTGAAACTGGCACAGAAACCCATGCATGGAAAGAATAGCAAAGGAGAAATAGCACTTAATGGTAATAACTTTTCCTTCAGACCTGGGAAGAACCCCAGAAGCAAGTGTAAGCTCGAAGTTCATCACACTTGGCAGTTACAAATTAAAATCGGGAAACAAACGTCGGTAGGAATTGTGTGGATTAGAGGTTCAGCTATGAAAATATCAAGCACAAGAGCTCTCTGAGTAAAGTTTAAAAGACCTATTGGGTGAGAGCAAAACTTCAAATGGTACAGAAAAATCTATAAGCTCTTGTTCAAAGGAAGTGTATTTACAGTTCAGAATGAGCATTGCTGCCATAGTGAGCGGACACCACGAGAGATGACCATGGTAGGGAAGTCAAGGATGAAAGAAGGTAACATTACAAACCAAGGTCGCAGCACCAGTAACATCAGTGGGACCAAAGGGGCAATTTAAAAGTCTAAATACACAAAATCTAAAAGAAGATGATAGTCAGAAGACTATTGAGACAGTGATAAAAGTGGTAGAACCATAATAAACTGAATATCAGACAGGAAGAATTTACATGGCCACAGACACTAGGCTTTATTTGAGAAAGTTGTGAAAAAGGACAAACATTGCTATTTAGGCCACACAAAAAGAAAGAAACATCAGACCTGATTGCAAACGAGAGAAAACTCCCAGCAAGTCTCTTGATTCAAGAGTTTCATTGAATGCAAAATCCATCACCTGCTATGGCAGATTCAAACCCAGCCCACAACATTACCTGGTTTTCTGGATTATTACTCTAGTGATAATACCACCATAATACCACTGGGTCCCCCCATTCAACCTGTACTATGTGCTTGCTTCACAAATTTTGGGGAACACAAAACACAGGCTTAGAGAGAACATTAGACCAGGAATAGGCCATTCAGACCCTCAAGCTTATTCCACCATTCAATGAGGCGATGGCTGATTTGTGGCCCAAAGCCATATTACCACCTTTGGCCCTTGCCCCTTAATACCTTGACTTGACAAACATTCATCCAATTTTGGTCATAAGTGGGATGGTATATTCTCCAATTCCAATAAAAACATTTTTCATTTCTTCAAAGTCTTCCTCCAGAACTACCTCTTTGTTCACAGCTTTAGTCACCTTTCTTCACTATTTTACAGATAACAAACAGGCATTGGTGACTGTAGCATCCAATGGAATTTGGCAGATATTGATTGAAGGACTAAATGTTCCCAAGTATAGCGATCACTGTCTACCTCAACTACTGCAATTGTACTAAAGCTCCTTTGGAAGAAATATCACTGATAACAGGTGCATTGTGGCATTTCTCAATCGGCAAAAAAATTGTTAACACCCGCTTGAAAATAGCACATCATCACAAAATCTCAAATCAAAGACTAGAAGTGTAACATACCATACCTTCAATAGGTGCTTAGAAGTTCAGAATATTTTATACTTCTTTTTAACTTTTACACACCAATCACTAATAAAGAAAAAAACCTTTGCCACCTAGTGAAATAACTTAGATTTGTACAACACTCTAATGTTGTAAACTTTTCTCAGTCATATCACTGCAGAGTTAAAGAGCAAAATTAGATTCTGAGTCATACAAGGTTATGAAGACCAAAAGTGGGAGACCCTGTAGGTGAGACGACAATAGGTGGATGCAGGTAGGAAACCATTGTGACAGGTCAGTAGGAAGGGTGAAGTGAATAGGTGGGAAGGAAGATGGACAGGTTAGGTTAAGTTAAGGGAGTGGGTTAGAATTGGAAGCTGGTGGGTTTTGTTTCAGGCCATACGTTTGTAAGCTACCTAGGTGTTCTTCCTCTAGTTTGCATGTGGCCTTATTTTGATGGTGAAGGAGTTCCAGGGTGGACAAGTCATCAGGGCAGTGGGAAGGTGGTGTTGAAATGGCTGGCAGCCATAAAGTGGGCTTTAAATGGAACATATGGACCACAAATGTTCCTTGGTGAGTACAGACATGTTTTGGAGGACTTCAAGTTTATGGAAGGGTAGAATGTGGGAAACTAGCGTGACACATGTTAGAATCACTGAGATGACAAAGGCATGAATGAGGATTTTAGCAGCCATTGCACTGAGACAGGAGTGAAGTTACCGAGTTACAAATAATAGTCAGCGTGATGCCACAAATTTATGCCTGGATCCTGACTTGGAAGGACAAACAGGACACTACTGTTATAAACACTTGATCAGTTACAAAACTTTCACCAGAGGAATGGATAAAATCCATAGGTAGTGAATGGAGTTGAAACGGGGAGTGAAGACAATGGTCCTCTACCATTTAACTGGGGGATACTTTTGCACATTAAATATCGCACATAGATAATTCAGCAAGAGTGGAACAGTCAAGAGAACTGGTGGTGAGGCGGAGTTGAATGTTTTCAGTGCGCATGTGATTATTAATACTATGCTTTCAAATGGCACGGTGGACAAACATGTTAATGAAAAATAGGAAGGGATCAAAGGTAGATAACAACAAGGATACAAAAAGAAACCATTGCAAGTTATTCTCTGGCTATGATTAAATAAATATAAAATCAGAAAAATGAAATCCTATACTGCTGGATAACAGTGATGGCACTTGGAGGTGCAGGAGAATTGTATTGTCACAAAGTCACAACTACTGAAAAGTCAAGCCAGCCAAGGAGGGATAGTTTACTTCTACGTTAGTCATTCGGGATGCCATTTGAGACTTTGATAAGAGAATGTTTTTAGCACCATAAGGGCCCGCAACCTTATTAAAGAGCGATTCATGGAGTTCTGGGGAAGATTGTGACCAGTTTGAAAGCACATTTCTTGTGTCATGAGCTTATGGTGTGACAATCCTGATCCTTTGGCAGGGTTAGGTTGTCCTTGGTTTTTTTTCCCAAGAGGGATTGTAGAGGACTGGAGTTCCAATTCGGCTGGGATAAGGCTGCTTTGATTATGACTAACAGATACTACCCAAGGCAATAATCGGGGAAAAAGGCTTTTAGGTAGAGGTTTTTTAAACAATTGTACAATGAAAGTGAAGTGGTAACATCTCCCAGTTCATAGATTTTTCTAGTTTGGTTTGGTTTGGTTTCAGCGGAGGACCAAGAGAAGCAGCTGGAAAAAAAAGGTTCCCTGTTTCAGCCAATTATCCCTCTCTTCCAAAGGCTTGTGTTTGAATTTACTTTTTTGCCAAGGTGTGTGTTTATGTGATGTTGCTGGAAATTGGAACACCTCTTTGTTAAGTTGCGGGGGATATCATGTCAATCGGTTTTCAAAATAGTTGTTATTCTAAATTGTTTTCTTTTGCTTGTTTCATTCAGTGATCTGTAAATAAATTCTAGGCGAAATAGAGTCGAGAGTGTGGTGCTGGAAAAGCACAGCAGGTCAGGCAGCATCCAAGGAGCAGGAAAATCCATGTTTCAAGCAAAAGCCCTTCAACAGGAATGAAGCCTCATTCCTGATGAAGGACTTTTGTTCGAAACAGCCATCTTCCAAGCTCCTCGGATGCTGCCTGACCTGCTGTGCTTTTTCGGCACCACACTCTGGACGTAAATAAATTCTGTTTTGTTTAAAACTGAGTGATTTGAACAGCTGCATCACTCATTGAATGTCCACCTTACACCTGCTTAAAACTAGAAAAAAGTTAGCGTCTGGGCTACCTCGTTGAAACGTTTTGAGCGGGTCTGGCCTAGTCCATAACAGATTGGAGCCCCCTCCCCAAAAGATCCCCTTGAAAAAAACCAGGGACAACACAATCCTGCCAATGCAGCATTACCACAATGGGCTCTGAGTTTAAAACCATAGTACATGCCAAACAGAGTAACTGACAGGAAGAACTGGGTCAATCAAAATAGCTTAACATTTCAAGTGGGGCTCTTGCACTACTCAGAGAAAGATTTTTGAACAGCAAACTAATCATGACTGAAAATCAGTTTCAAGGAAAATTGACCGGTCTAATCAATTCATTGTAACATCAATCTATAAGTTGAATCTGGCTGTTTCCAAATCCCAATACTTTAAAGAAGTAGTTTAAACATCTGCATGCCTCTCCAGTACATTATAGAGCATCCAGTTAGAACAGCTGACCTCTGATCATTTGGACAATCAATGTTTCCAGAAGATTATACTGTGGATTGACATCACCATATAATAATCATTTCAAATGCACAATTTTTAATTCATTCACAGTATAGCACAGATCGTGTGCTTCCAATTAAACCTGTTGGACTATAACCTGGTGTTGTGTGATTTTCAACTTCACAGTATAAGGTATTTGCTGGCTGAACCAGCACATCTTGTCCATTCATGATTGCCTTTTAACTGAGTGGCTTGCTGGGTCTGAGGGCAATTAAGAGTCAATTACGTACGTATGAATATACAAATGGAGAGCAGGGCATTTGTCCCCTTGAATTTACTCAACCAGATCAATAAGATCATGTTGACCTTATTGTGGCCTCAACTCCATAGCCCCGAGTGGCATGGGCTCCCTTGTTAGTCAAGAATTTATTTACTTCTGCCTTAAAATATTCAATGACACTGCCTCCACTGCACTCTGGGGAAGAGTCCCTAAGACTTAGTGCCTTCTGAGAGAAGGAAATTCCTTACTATCTTTGTCTTTATTGGGAGACCCTTTATTTTAAGCTGTGCCCTTTAGTTCTAGTCTCCCTCACACAAAGGGAAACAGCCTTTAGGAATCCATCCTACAGATTTCAAATAATGCATTAATTCGCAAGCTTTTTATTCAGTCAACAAACCTGTGGGACTGACAATCCTCATCAGCCTGCTTGGCAGGTGAACGTCACCATACTTTCAACAGATGTATTTATATCACTGTCAGACATCATATGATTCAGGAATATCCAGTTGCAGCTTAAGCTCTGAGCCAGATACCATGTAAAACAATTTCAATTGTACACCACAATCTTATTCTCTTTATCCTCTAAAAATGTAAATGCCGTGGTACAGATTCAGTGCCAAAGTGTCTGTTCTCCATTATAAGCCGAGATGGGGTAATTATTGAAAATACACGAAATGAAGGTGCAGAGGAGACCATGAGATGGAACATATAAATGGGCTTCTAAACTTAATATGCATTGACATATCACAAACAAACAGTGGCCTACAAATTTCATCCCTACACAGATATCCAATTATAGTATATTTCATTTATCATGTTCTTGGTTCAAGTCAAGTATTAAAAGCTTATGCAAACCTCACAACAGAGGCTAAAAAGAACTGAAATAAAAAAAAATCCAAAATATTGACAGTATTTCCATGGCTCAATTAAATTAGTCAAAATTCTAGCAGTAGATCAAGCATACTGCTAGTTTAATGCCAGAATAAAAGACTTTTCTCTCAAAATTAAACTTTGCTTTAGTTTTCATGAGGATCAAACTGACCTACCCATTGATCTTTAAATTTCAAAAAGAGTGAAGGAAGAGGAAAATACGATTTCTTAGCAACAAAATTTCTATCTCTGTGGCACCAAAATAGATTTCCCACATCGACAAGTTCAACTTTCGCCATCCCTCACCAACAGTATTCCTGATGGACTGGAAAGAAGTCACAAAGCCAAGTTTTTTTCTTGCTCACGTCGACAGATTGCTTTCAACAGAAGAAAATTTCAACCTTTATGGTGACAGGTTAGAAATTGCCTGCACAGTTACACCTGGAGCACAGCAGGAAAAAACAGCTTGTCCCTGGACAACATTCTGAGGCAGTAATGACTGATGTTACAAAAGAAACTACCACAGAGCCACCCACCACCCAGAATGAAAGCGTTAAAACAAGCCAAAGTAATTTTTCTTGAATTCTTGCCCATAAATCATTTTTGCAGCCTTACTTCAAAATTACAGACACCAGGATTTAAAGATTTCCTGGAAGTGAAAATTGAAATTTAAGATGGAAAACAAGAATCACTATGATCCCATCAGAAAAAAATAAATAAGAAATTTCTCAACAAAAATTCTTCACTGCCACTTATATATAGAAACAGAAACTCTTATGCAGATGGCAAACTAGTTTGCAATACAAAAGTATATTTGGGAAAGAGTGGGTGGTGATGGGGTGGGGAAGGAGATAGAGATAGAAAGAGGACAGATAGGATATAGGGAAACAGAGCAGTCTTTTGTCATCTTTCACTTGTTATGTAACAGAATGTTAGAATATATGGCTAAAACAGAAGAATGAGTTTGTCCTGGTACTACAAAGACCAAAATAAGACTTGGATTTGGAGAGTGTTATGTTTAAAAAAAAGAGAAGAGAGGAACTTCAGAATTCCTCAGATCTGGATGTCCTAGTATAAGAGTAACAGAAAAAAAAAGAGTACCTACGTACACAAAGCTGTCAGTTTCTCGGAATGGAGGATATGTCTGTCACGGTAAATAGGTCTTCAAGTGACCGAGGGGCCCAACTTTGGATCCACAAGTTTTTCTACAGCCGGGCAAATTGTTGTGCGGGGAAATCGAATTCTCAGCCCCACATTGATTTTTTTTCTTCTTCCTCTGCTGCCGCTATTCCACCTCACTGTCACATTGCTGAACCTCAGGTGACTTGTGCTTTGATGGATCAGGTGTCAAATCAAGTGGTCAGCAGCTTTCTGCTCCCAGACAATGGTGTCAATGATGCAAGCTTGAAGACAATATGAAGCCTATCCTTACATCTTATCCTTTGGCCGGTAAGAGCTAGGGGAAGAGAACTTCCTGAGGATGGCTGTTTCCAGGGAGCTGGATACAATGGCCCCGCCACTGGAATTGGTTCTTCAGGAGCAAGGTTTCAATACTGGCATGTACAGCTTTATGGAAGAAAATCACATGTGATTCAAAGACTCTGCTTGTGAAAGCTCTTAAAGAGTCACCAATTTTACCAATCCTTCAATATCTCTTACATAATGCTTGTCCTGTCCTTAAAAACTATTGAGAATAGGTTCTGCCACCAACCTTTTCATCATGCCATCTAGGCAGATGTGTTGTGCTTGGAATACGTGCAACACTTCTCATACTTCAGTATCTGCCTCTCCCCTTAGATCACCAATAACAAACCACAACTGAGAGTCAACTATACCAGTGCTGCTTTCAAGCTGTGACATGTTGAGAGAACAGGGAGCGCTGGAAGTCAATTAAGGTTCTATTTATAAGCCTATTGTGTTGACCACTCTCCTCAATTGCAGAAAACCCTGAAAGTGACTGGAAAGCAAATACAATGTTTGGTTTCTTGCTAGAAGTGGAAGAGAAAAGTAGGAAAATGTTGCCACAGGCTAGAAAGGGCCTTAGATAGACTGCAACGGCACCTTCACACTAAAAATGCTAGAATCAAAGCAGCAAAATATGAAATTTTCATTCAAGCAACACGTGACTTCAAGAGTCTACAGTTTATGGACATTTATTTACAAAAGCACCTTAAGATGCAGAAGTAAGCCATTTGGCCCATCATGGCTGCACAAACATTCATTGAGATCATAGCTGATCAGATAGTCCTCAACTTTACTTGCTTGCCTTTACTAGACTTCAAACAATACCTGTTTTTTTTTGCCTTGCTAAGTTTGCTGAGTTTCTCCAACAATTTCTAAGTTTGTTTCAGATTTCCACCATCCATAGCTCTGTCTTATAGTATTCGGTGCTTCAATGTTCAGGGAAATTAAGTTACATTTACAGCATATGCTTTAATAACCATTTCCATCATCCTGCACCATCTCCATTTTGCAAATCACTTTAAGCTAAGATTCAAAAATAGAGATTGCTGGAAAAGCTCAGCAGGTCCGGCAGCATCTGTGGAAAGAAATCAGAGTTAAAATTTCGGGTCCAGCTTAGTTTGATCAATTTAAAATTTTCTACCGCGTTTCCGGGTAACGCGGTAGAAATATGCATGCACAAGATGACGAGATCGCATTTAATTTCAGGAAATGAACTCTTTGCTGTCCTGCATTGTGGGGTCCCACCACACTGGAGTAAAAGTAGCACAAGTGGCTCCATCTGGAGGTGTGAGTTCCTAAGAATGCACTGTTTTTCTCTCAAAATTGCCAGGAGAGCCCTCTTTCCACATACCCCAGCAGAGTCAGCTAATTTGAAAACATTCCGTTACCTCAACTACGTGTGCACTGGCAGATTTTGACAAGCAGCTGTTTAAACACACAAAACAAAACCTCTCAAAATCTCGACAATTACTTGGAGGCTATCCAATCAAAATGTCTCGTTTTTCACAGCTGAACTACAGATTACACAAAGCCATCAAACTGAATTCAACCAGGTTTTTAGGCAAATCTCTACACAGATCTTAGTTTGTTAAATTCTAAACTTTTCAAATGGTTAACAAATCCAAATATTCAAATAAAATTTATTTCCTTTGTTTTCTTTCCAAAGGTGTACGTACATTGAAGGAAAGTTTCAACCACACCAATCACCCTTCAAGGGCTCTTATGGGTGGCCATGCTCGCATACAGATTTTGGCACGCAGCTCCGATTGTCTGAAAGAACTGGAATAACATTGTGGCCAACTTGAACACTCCAACATTCATAACAGGGATCACCAGATGGCCACCAGGACAACTGCTGTCCTGACTGACGTTAGTTAACTCAACACAGACCAAGAATATAAGACAGGTCATGCTAACCTTTATTGTTCAATACCAAGAAAGATTACTCCATTCAATACTAAAATCTTCACAATATTGAATCAAATTGTACCAATCAGCTTGAGTACAGGAGATTTTTCTCCTGTACTGTGAAAGATTGTCTATCAACTTGACAATGTGAAAAGCAAATGGGATCTTTAGTTGTATAAATAGAAGGTACCGAATAGTATTGTCTAATTAACCTGCCCCCGAAATGTCCCCTCACAACCAACCTTTTCAGAGATGTTATTACACAACAAATTAAAAAAAACTGTGGATGCTGCAAGTCTGAAACACAAAATTGAAATTGCTGGAAAAACTCAAGAAACTTCTGACAAAGGATCACTGGAACTAAAATGTTAACTCTCTCCACTGATGTTGCCAGACCAGTGTTTCTCCAGTAATTTCTGTTGATGTTAGTACACATCTTTGGAGCAGGTGGGATTTGAATACATGCCTCCTGGCCCCTGAGGTAGGGACACTTCCACTGTGCCACAAAAGCCTCTTTGAAGATATTGAATAAAATAGAAGATATCCGCCTAGAGGATATGGTGGAGGCTGACACAATTACAGCATTTAAAAGTTATCTGGATGGGCATATGAAAAGGAAGGGTTTAGAGGAATATGGGCCAACTGCTGGCAAATGGGACTAGCTCAGCATGGATGAGTTGGAACGGAGGGTCTAGTTCTGTGCAGTACATCTCTATGACCAGGATTAAATGCAAGCATTTAGTAAAATAATGGGACCAAGTCCCTCAATAAAATATGAAATAAGCTATCTGCTCTTGGGAATAGTTTGGCTGCCTATCACTTCATCCCACCTCATTAAAAGAAGTTAATAGGTCCAATCTAAAGTTTATCATATTTAGCGTCTTAATCTCTCATGAAAACCAATGCACACATCGATTAGGTTAGATTCCCTACAGTGTAGAAACAGGCCATTTGGCCCAACAAATCCACACCAACACTCTGAACAGTTCCCACCAGACCCATTTCCCTCTGACTAATACACGTAAACCTATGGGCAATTTGGCATGGCCAATTCAGCTAACCTGCACATCTTTGGATGGTGGGAGGAAACTGGAGCACCCAGGAGAAACCCACGCAAAAGTGCAAACTCCACACAGTCGCCCAAGGCTGGAATCGAACCTGGGTCCCTGGCACTGTGAGGCAGCAGTGCCAACCACTGAGCCACCAAGCCACACAACCTGGAAAGTTTTTCAGCAGAGTTGTATTTAATACTAATGACCCACAAGATGCTGACATTTAACTGTAGTATAAACTCCATAGACAATTATGTGTAGTCTAATATCTTAAGTAATGATGGTCAGTTGCAATTGGAATGTAAGGATGAATCCCCCATCATCAAAAATGAAAATTCCTAAATTCCTGAAACACAACTATCTTCACCAAATCTTTTAAACATATTAAAATCAATTAGAATACTTTTATGGGTATTAACTACATGCCTTGCTTACACTGAAAGCTACAATCTCTCAGGTAAAATCTCTGTAGTAACATTTGCCTTTATTTTTCCTCCTTGCTTTCCACAATTATAAAAGATAATTATGTACTTTTCCACACTTTGCACATTATTAGGTGAGAACAATAAAGAGAAAGTATATTCCCAGTTTTGAATGACCAATGGTAACTTATAGGCTAGAGTTGCTGACTCCAGCTGAACCTTTTGTGACAAAAACAAAACATGTTAACTTAGAATTGCAAATGAATGGTCAGTCTAAGAATGCCCAGTCTTTTCTGCCTCTACATTCCATGCAGCTAAAAAACTTTACAAGCATAAAGTGACATTGTAAATTATTCAAAGTCGAACTCTCAATGCTGACAGTACTTGACGATATGATTTAAAGATAAGTTTTTAGATGAAGCTACTTCCCCAAGTAAAAAATAAATACCAAAGGAAAGAACTTGAGTAAACATACATTGATCGCATTAGTTTGCTTTGTGTTAGCCCCTGTAGTTTAGTTTTAAAATTGTTCAACGATTGATTGGGTTTTTATGGATTGCTTAGCTATAACTGTCTAGAGTTCAGCTGCTTAAACAAAATCAGCACAGACAACTGAACCAAAAACTTTTTTTTCTAAATCAGGAAAGTTGATGTTTCATACAGAGAACACCATTGCTTAGAAAGTTGGTGTGGCTCGCACTACACATACAATATGATGTAAAAATAAGCAACAAAACTGTTAACTCAAATTAGTCAGTAGAAGCAATTTTTCTTACATTCTTTATAAACTTTTAAATTAAAAATAATGATCTTACAAACCGATAAGACCTTGCAATAAATTATGCAATATTCCAGCCTCAATTGAAATATCAATATTGCTCCCAAAAAACAAATGTGTTTTACTTCGAAACCTTGTATGTTTGGAAAAGCTTTCCAGCTTATTTTAGGACTTTTTGTTGGTTTTTCTAAGGGGTTCATGTAATTGCAGGATATTGCAGCGATAAATCAAACAATTCTATGAAGCCGAACTGCAACAAGATAACTAAGAGCTAACTGGCTGAACTTTTTCTTTGACTAATAAAGGCCAAGAGTTCTGTTTACTTTAGATTAGTAGTTTGCAATTGAATTCTGGTGTAATTCACATATTGTCTTTACCTCCTGCTTTCACACCGAGAAGCTGCAATTTCATGAAGATGATGCAGTGTCAATTGAACCGCTTTTGTTTTATTTACCCAGAAAAATTAAGTTTGCGAACACGGGCCTGTTACACATGCTGAACCACACCTTTTTCCCCACAGCTAATTTGATATTTCTTTTAGAGTTCCATACAATATTGCTTCAATGCTGATGTAGGTTGAGATTTTACTCTCTTGGCTACATGTTCACCTGCATTGTAGGGTTTTCACATTGCAGATAATTCTGGACAGTTTTGGCAACATGCCTGTGTGAGATGCCATGTTGTTGGCACAGGATAAGTCAAAGCTAGTTCCCCATTTTCTGACAATCCTGAAAACTGTTGCAGTCTGTGTAAAAACCTGCCTGTCACACGTCAGGGCTGAAGTACATGGCTGACTCCAGAGTGGGATTCAACCTGTTTAACAAATGCTAACCTTGTATGTAATTGAGACTTTGGTGATGTAAAGCTACTGCACATGTTAGTTCTTTCCTTTCCTGTCAAATCTTGGATTAGCACCAGGCGCAGTGGATGTTGGTAAAAGTATACGAACACTGCTTTCCTTGTGATCAGATATTCAAGAATTCTGGGTAGGTCCATCAATTCCTGTTGTTTAACTTGACATTTCCTGTGTGCAAGGGTTGGAGAAATCAGTTAGCTCTGGGCAGACTGAAACAATCAATCAATCAGTTTTTAACTGTCCATTGAACTCTGCTGGTCAGTATCTTTGATGAAGCTGTGAAGCAATGGTATTGGCTTTGATTGTGAGCAACTGGGATAATAATTGCTCAGCTGCTCCTGGGTGGAACCTGTACATGAAGGACGGGTTGCACCTGAACAGTAGGGACACAAATGTCCTCGATGGGAGATTTGCTCGTGTGGTTCGGGAGGGTTTAAATTAGTTTGGCAGGGGGTTGGGAATCAGAGCTACATATCTGACAGGGGCGGCAGTTGCAGATGAGGTAGTGACAGGATGTAGTAACTCTGTCGGGAAGGTTTCTCATGTGATGAAACAAAGGATCGCTTAAAATGAGTTTGCTTTAATGCAAGGAGTGTCAAGAAGAGTGACGAAGAGCATGGATCAGTACTTGGGGCTATGATGTTGTGGTCATAATGGAGACGTGGGTTACAGGGGCAGGAATAGTTGCTTGATGTTCCAGGGTTTAGAACATTTAAAAAGAACAGGGAGGGTGGAACAAGAGGAGGGGGTGTAGCATTGCTAATCAGAGTGCATCACAGGTACAGAAATGAAGGTTGTTGAGGAAGATTTATCTACTGAGTTAGTATGGGTGGAAGTTAGGACAGCAAGGGAGCAGCCACCTCATTGGGGGTTTTCTATAGACCCCCTAATAGCAGTAGAGAGATTGAAGAACTCATAGGCCGACAGATTTTGGAAAAATGCAGATGTAGCATGGTTGTTGTTGTAAGTGATTTCAACTTTCCCAATATTGACTGGAACCTCCTTAGTGCACATGGTTTGGATGGAGCCTTGTTTGTGAAGTGTGTTCAGGAGAGTTCCCTTACTCAGTATGTAGACAGACCAACGAGGGGAGAGGCCATTTTAGATTTGGTGCTCGACAATGAGCCAGGACAGGTGTCAGGTCTTGCGGTGGGAGAACACTTTGATGACAGTGATCATAACTGCCTCACATTTACCATAGCCTTGGAGAGGGAAGGGAGCAGTTACCAAGGGAAGATATTTAATTGGGAAAAAGGAAATTATGACGCTGTCAGACAGGAGTTGGGAAGTACAGACTTGGAGCAATTGTTCCACAGAAAGGGCACAACAGACATGTGGAGACTGTTTAAGGAGCATTTGTTGCGAGTGATGCACAAATTTGTTCCTCTGAAACAGTTAAGAAGGGGTAAGATTAAAGAACCTTGGATGAGGAGGAACAGAGGAGCTTCTCATCAAAGGAAGAAGGCAACTTACGTAAGGTGGAGGAAGCAAGGATCTAGCACAGCTTTGGAGGATTACATGCTTGCGAGTAAGGAGCTCAGAAATGGACTGAGGAGAGCCAGGAGGGGGCACGAAAAAGGCTTGGCCAGAAGATTAGGGAGACCCCAAAGGCATTTTACTCATACGTGAGGAATAAAAGAATGATCAGGGAGAAGATAGGGTTGATCAGGGATGGAGTAGGGAATTTGTGCGTGGAGTCTGAGCAGATAGGGGATGCCCTAAATGAGTTTTTTTGCTTCAGTTTTCACTAAGGAAAGGGACCTTGTTGTGAATGAGAACTTTGAGGAGCTGAGATACAGACTTGAACAGATCAAGATTGATAAGTTGATGTGCTGGAAATTCCTCATTCCTGAAAAAGGGCTTATGCCCGAAACGTCGATTCTCCTGTTCCTTGGATGCTGCCTGACCTGCTGCGCTTTTCCAGCAACACATTTTCAGTGCTGGAAATTTTGGCAAACATTAAGATTGGTAAATCCCCAGGCAAGACAAGACTTATCCTAGGCTGCTCCAGGAAGCAAGAAAGGAGGTTGCCAAGCTGCTGGCAAAGATCTTTGCTTCCTCACTCTCCACAGGAGTCGTATCGGACGATTGGAAGGAGGAGAATGTTATAGACCAGTCTTACGTGTGGGGTCAGGAAAGTTTTGGAAAGAATTCTGAGGGATAGGATTTCTAACTATTTGGAAAAACATAGCATGATTAAAGGCAATCACATGGCTTTGAGGGGGCAGGTCATGCCTCACTAATCTTATTGAGTTCTTTGAGGAGTTGACAAGACAGGTCGATTAAGGTTGAGCAGTGGATGTGGTGTATATGGACTTCAGTAAGGCATTTGATAAGGTTCCCCATGGTAGCGCATTCATAAAGTCAGAAAGTATGGGATACAGGGAGATTTGGCTATCTGGATTCAGAATTGGCTGGCTGACAGAAGGCAGAGAGTGGTTGTAGATGGAAAGTATGCTGCCTGGAGGTCAGTGTTGAGCAGGGTTCCACAGGGCTCGATTCTTGGGCCTCTGCTCTATGTAGTTTTTATAAATGACTTGAATGAGGAGGTGGAGGAGTGGGTTAGTAAATTTGCAGATGACACCAAGGTTGGAGGTGCCATTGATAGTATCGAGCGCTATTGCAGGCTGCATAGACAGAATGCAGAGCTGGGCGGAGGAACGGCAGATGGAGTTTAACCTGGATAATCAGGAATCTTGGATGATGAGGAACAGAGGAGCTTCTCATCAAACCTGGTTAAATACGAAGTGATGCATTTTGAAAGGTCAAACTCGAATACTGAATATAGGATTAAAGACAGGATTCTTGGCAGTGTGGAGGAACAGAGGGATCTTGGTGTTCAAGTACATAGATCGCTCTAAGTTGCCACCCAAGTGGATAACGTTGTTAAGAAAGTGTATGGTGTTTTAGCTTTCATTAACAGGGGTATCAACTTTAAGAGCTGCAAGGTTTAGCTACAGCTCTTCAAGTCCCTGGTGAGACCACACTTGGAATACTGCATCCAGTTCTGGTCGCCCTACCATACAAAAGATGGTGGCTTTGGAGGAGGGTGCAAATAAGGTTTACCAGGATGCTTGCCTGGACTGGAGGGCGTACCTTGAGAGGTTGATGAAGCTCGGACTTTTCTCTCTGGAGAGAAGGAAGAAGAGTGATGACCTGATCAAGATATACAAAATAATGAGAGACATGGGTAGAGTCAACAGCCAGAGACTTTTTCCCAAAGCAGGATTGACTGGCATGAGGGGTCGTAGTTTTAAGATATTAAGAGAAAGGTATAGAGGGGATGTCAGAGGAAGGTTCTTTATGCAGAGTTGTGAATGCAGGAATGTGTTGCCAGTGGTGGTGGTGGAGGAAGCAGAGTCATTAGGGACATTTAAGCGACTACTGGATATGCACATGGATAGCAGTGAATTGAGGGGTGTATAGGTTAAGTTATTTTATTTTACATTAAGATTAATCCTCGACACAACATCGTAGGCCAAAGGGCCTGTTCTGTGCTGGACTTTTCTATGTTCTATGTTCTATTGATTAAATGGCAGATATTGGACAGACCAGTTTCTCCTTTTTGAAGCATTCCAACAAATATCTTGCAAAATTAATTGCAATGGACTGGACACTATCCGGATGACTAAAAAGCGAGTCTCTCCTGCCAGGTTCTGTGGTCCCAACACTCAAACAACATACATTCCAGGGGAGGACAAAGGAACAGCTTCAAAGATGGTCAGAACATCTTGAAGTGTGGCAGCATTGACATTAATGAGCAGAGCAGATTGCTACCCAATGTTGAAAATACAAAACAGGTCCATCAAGCTACATAAACGTTTTAGGTTAAAGCACCTTAATAATGAGGCAAAGCAGCAGAGATAGAAGAAAAAGGAGACAATTCTGGCACCCTGGATCCCACAGCATTGGGGATCCATAATTCAAAATTCTTATATGTCAAGTACTGGTCTGTCGTATCCCATGAAAACCCATGGTAGTATTCAGTGACATGTAAACATCATCCCATGATCAAGGGAAAGGAAACAATCTGAAGACACTGGAAAAGCAAAGCCAGTCAGACTACCTCACCAGCTTTTCCAGCACCGCACTCTTAGACTCCGATCCTCAGCATCTGCAGTATTCACTTTCCCCCAACAATCTGTATATGAATGGGAAGATGTCAGCTGATTTTCCAAGATCTGCACTAATGACAACAGTTAGATCTGCTAGTCCTGTCCAGACCTGGCTTTACTAGGAGATCCCACTGTTGCCCATAGAAAAGCTGACAAATTTACTTTCGTTGCAACCGGCTGCATATACAAGTCATGAGTTATCTAAAAGTAGGTTTAATTTACTTAAAACACTTTTCCGACAGAATTCTCTTCCACATACTGACGTTGTTTAAATTTGCAACATCTGTCGGAATGATGTTGTGAAACCTGAAAGGGTTCAGAAAAGATTTAAAAGGATGTTGCCACGGTTGGAGAATTTGAGCTATAGGGAGGGGCTAAATAGGCTGGGGCTATTTTCGTGTAGCATCAGAGGTTGAGGTGGTGACCTTATAGAGGTTTATAAAATCTTGAGGGACCTTCTTCCTGGGGTGGGGAAGTTCAGAATTAGAGGGCACAGGTTTAGGGTGAGAGGGGAAAGATATAAAAGGGATTGAAGGGGCAACATTTTCATGAAGAGGGTGATGAGTGTGTGGAATGAGTTGCCAGAGGAAGTAGTCGAGGCTGGTACAATTATAACATTTAAAAGGCATCTGCATGGTAGATGAATAGGAAAGGTTTAGAGGGATATGGGTCAAGCACTGGCAGATGAGATTAGAATAAGTTAGGATATCTGGTTGGCATGCATGAATTGGATCGAAGGATCCGTTTCAGTGCTGTACATCTCTATGACCCGAGAAGGTCTAGTTAGTGGTCACAGTGCACCTAAGATTTGGAAGACTTAATTATCCTGAACAAAAAGCTAGAACAGTAGAAGTCATAGTACCAACATTTTAAGCCTGTTCTTCCAAAAATCTGAGCTTTACTAATTTACATTTCTATGAATAAAAAAAAGAATCTCAAACTAGGAAGATGGAGGTCAATGCAAGATCTTGCACACTAAATATATGGATCATTATGTTTAATGCCTCTCACAGGAGTTAAGTGGGTAGATAGGACTACCCATATACACAAAGCTTCAGTACTCCATAAGGCAGGCTAGTGGAACTAGTAGGTTTTTTTCCAGTCTTTTGAATTCCATTATCCTGTCTTTTATTTGATTATTTATATACTTTTTAAAAAGGATGATATCAAGCGTGTTGGAAGAAAAAAGATCTAGGAGTGATAAAAGACTCACTGATTATAGAACAGCAAAAAGCATAGGTCACGTTTAAATGTTAACACCAAAGCTGAGCAGTGTTCTCAGGTAGGAGTTCTCAATGTCAAGTAGTGCTCTTTCACTCAAAAGTTACATGTTGGAATGTTTCAACAGTTGGCTCATGAAAGAAAATGTTGATAAATGCAAAAGACTAACTCTTGTATGATTTAGGGGAGAGCAGGAAAACAGAAAAGTAAACAGTTAAATAGTTTAGATCTTGATTCCATCCTTCTAATGTTATTTTATCCACTCCTCACCTAATTCTGTTAATGACGTAGGTTGCTTTTAGCACCATCATCCAATTCTCATGTATTCCTAGGCCCATCATCACATCATGTTGCATTCAGTTTAATTCATCCGCTTTCTCCTAACATAAGTTCTTATCGTCACTTGTTCAGCTTTTCCTATATCCTGGCTCATATCCAACTCATCTCGTTTACCTATCCCTTTCATGCATCTCTCTCTCTGGGCTCCACTTCCACCCATTCATTCTTTTCACCTTCATCCCCCACTCTCCCATAATTTCAGCTTTTGCATAAATATCTTTTTCCTAACTGCTAACAGTTCTGACATAAAGAATCAGCAGATTTGAAACATTAACTCTGCCTTCCACTCTCAGATGCTGCCAGACTTGCTGAGTTTCTCCAGCATTTTCTGTTTTTGTCTGAGAAAGTCTAAACTCAGTTATACAAATTATCAAGGAAGAGGCTACTAAACTCTCAAAACCAGATACTGAAAGAAACAGTTAAATCTAAAGTTGTAATAGAGAAGTGAACTCTATTTTTGAGTACTGGAGAGTCATAGAGATGTACAGCATGGAAGCAGACACTTCGGACCAACTCGTCCATGCTGACCAGATATCCTAACTTAATTTAGTCCCATTTGCCAGCACTTGGCCCATATCCCTCTAAACCCTTCCTATTCATATACCCATCCATATGCCTTTTAAAATGCTGCAATTGTACCAGCCTACACCACTTCCTCTGGTAGCTCATTTCATACAAACACTACCACCCTGTGTGTGAAAAAGTTGCCCCTTAAGTCACTTTTGTATCTTTCCCCTCTCACCTTAAATATATGCCCTCCAGTTCAGGACTCCCCCAACCCCAAGGAAAAGACTTTGACCATTTACCCTATCCATGCCCCTCAATTTTATAAACCTCTATAAAAGGTCACCATCAGCCTCCAACGCTCCATGGAAAACAGCCTATTCAGCCTCTCCCCATAGTTCAAGCCCTCCAACCCTGGCAACATCCTTGTAAGTCTTTTCTGAACCCTTTGAAGTTTCACAACATCCTCCTATAAGACAGAGGCAAAACTACACACAATATTCCAAAAGTGGCCTAACCAATGTCTTGTACAGCCACAACAAGACCTCCCAACTCCTATAATCAATGCTCTGACCAATAAAGGAAAGCAGACCAAACACCATCTTCACTATCCTAACTATCTCTGACTCCACTTTCAAAGAACTATAAATTTGCACTACAAGATTTTTTGCTCAACAACCTTCCCCAGTACCTTCCCAGTAAGTGTATAAGTTATGAGATACACGGGATTGTTCTTCTACTGTCTATGCAAATTTTTTCCAATAGAATTGTGAATTAATAGTTTGGTTTATTCTATGTCATCTTCATCTTTTTTGCAGAATAAGTTGCTGTTTTATCATTAAAAGCATATCAGCAGCATTGCACACTTGCAAAAGATCACTTCACTAAACAAAAATATAATATGACCTAACAAGCCAAATTTAACAATCTGACTTGTCCAATAACAAATATCAGCTAAGCTCACAGACAGAACAAATCAGCAATAACTGTGGTAAGTTGAACGTATTCAACTTCCTTACTGTTGTATCATTTTGTGGGACTTTTAATTCATGAGCTAATGTTTCGGCAAACTGAGGTAATTTTAAAGATTATTAGCCCTTTTGTTACTTTAAACTACTTTTATCCCTTGACAGCAATAACAATTAATTCATATTTTGATTAGAAATGAAGTTTTGTTAATAGAATGTAATAATGTCTGCACGTGTAAACAACAATTCCACTAACTTCCTGAAAGCAAATGCTTTATCTTGTTCCATGAATCTTTCTTCAAAATATAGACAGCCTTAAATAGTGAGGGTATTTCATTGGGCACGCCATCTGAAAGTAATTTACCTCGGCTATTTCACAGGGAATCATGGAGTAACTACAATGCATTGTCATTCCCAAACCGGAAGGAGGAAAAATTCTGAAACTTACTTTGGTCCTCATTAAAAGGATATAGGTAAGGTTTAATCCACTACACATGCTGAACATATTCACTGTGCAAAACAACCAAATTAAAAGTGTCCATGATTACAATTAATTACTGGGTTGAAATCTCTTGGTACTAGGACAATTGTCTGTGCCTGATCAATAGTACCATCTTCTGCTCTGAAGCTTCTGTATTGTAAGTTCAAAAACCTTTTATTACAGTTTATCACAATGGTATTTTGAGTCTGTTTTTAACACTTGTCCAATCCACCTACATTTCTGGGATTCCTTCTGCTGTACTAGTTCCCCAGTTCCTATCATCTGTTATAATGAACAAATATATCATGTACACTCCTTAAAAGTTATGACACTCTCCTTGCATAGATGCTTGTGGCCTACTTCTGAGCAATCTCGCATTACCTCTATCATTGAATCCTCCATTCTTCACGTTAGTGCTGAATGTGTCTTTCATGGCTCAATTTGGACAAAGAATGAATGGTTTTCCTAGATTTATTCTTTGAGGCTTGGACATCTTTAACAAAAGTTTCTTTGTGAAAAATGAACTCCACTTAATACTATGAATCTATTCATGTTCAACACTTCAGCATAGTTCAACAATTTCAAGACAAGCAATGAGTTTGGGATGATCAAACAGACTTTTATTTCAAATTTGAAGATAGCCCGTTCAGTTCCATTATATATTCTTGCACAGAATAACCTTTTTTTCTCAATTTATCAATATCTAACCATATCTAATATGTATTTAACAGATGTTGTTTATATGGACTTCAGTAAGGTGTTTGACAAGGTTTCTCAAGGTAAATTGGTTAACAAGGTTAGGTCATATGGAACACAGGAAGAGCTACCCATTTGGATACATAACTGGCTCAAAGGTCAGAGACAGAGGGTGGTGGTGGAGGGCTGCTTTTTGGACTGGAGGCCTGTAACCAGTGGTGTGCTGCAAGGATTGGTGCTGGGTCCACTGCTTTTTTCATTTATACAAGTCATTTTGAATGGCTGAGTTTGCAGATAAATGCCAAAATTGGTGGTGTAGTGGACAGCAAAGAAGTTTACCTCAAGAGTACAACATGATCTTGATCAGATGGGCTGATAGGCAGATGGAGTTTAATTTAGATAAAGTGAGGTGAAACATTTTTGTGGGGCAAATCAGGGCAGGATGTATACACTTAACACTGAGGTCCAGGGGAATGTGGCCGAATGAAGAGACCTTGGAGTGCATGTTTATAATTCCTTGAAAGTGGAGTCACAGGTAGACAGTGCACTGGTGAATAAAGGTCTCACCCTGAGTATAGGAGTTCAGAGGTCATGTTGCGGTTGTACAGGTTATTTTTGGAATACTGCACTCAATTCTGGTCTCCCTGCTAAATGACAGATGTTGTGAAATGTGAAAAGGTTCAGAAAAGATTGACAAAAATGTTGCCAGGGTTGGAGGATTTGAGCTACTGGGAGAGGCTGAATATTCTGACTATTTTCCCTGGAGATTCAGAAGATGCGGGGTGACCTCATAGAAGTTTACAAAATCATGAGGGGTATGGATAGAGTGAATAGTCAAGATCTTTTCCCCAGGTAATAAATAGCATAGGTTCAAGGTGAGAGGGGAAAAATTTAAAAGGGACCTAAAGGGTAACTTATCTCATGCAGAAGCGTGGTGAGTGCATAGAATAAACTGCCAGAGAAAATGGTGGAAACTGGTACAATTCCAACATCTAAAAGGCATCTGGATGGGTATATGAATAGGAGTGGTTGAGAGGGATATGGGCTAAATGCTTGCAAATGGGACTAGATTAAGTTAGAATATCTGGTTGGCATGGATGAGTTTGACCAAAGGATCTGTTTCCGTGCTATATAACAGGACTTTTTTTTAAATATACAAATCGATAGGACAAATTAGCTGTGGCCAACCACACTCAACTTCACATATCAACAACCTGCAATGCTTCAGTTCCAGACTTTTCATTCAGCATGCAACAATGACAAGACATGCGAGGATCTACACAACATTAACCATTGCCACTGTATAGGAAGCCTCCAAAAAGGAGTAATTTAAAAGTGACTGATCTAGTCAACAGCACAAACACACTTAGTCAAGCAAGTTTTGGATTTAAATAGGTCTTTACAGTATATAATAAGCCAAATCTGAAAGAATAAGCTGATAAGATTTCCTATCCTGAAAGAATGGGCATCAGGAAGTGACCATGCCCTGTTTTAAAACAAAGAACTGTGTATGCTGGAGATCTCAAAACAAACAAGGATGAATTGCTAGAGAAACATTGCAGGTCTATCAGCATCTGTGGAGTTCCTCAAGTAATATCTGATTTTCTTTGGTTAGGTTAGGTGCATGAAACAATCAAAATTTCATCACGCACCCCTTGGACCAGAGTTCCAGGGTACCACTAGTCAGATTGTGCTTGTGATTTGTAAAAGGATTAATAAGGCCTGCTACTTAGTGGTGCTGTATTCAGAAAACAAAGAAAACAGAAGAAGAATTTCAACAGAGATAGCAGTCCAACAGAGGACCACTCTGTTGTGAATCAGCTGAACCCACTATCTTGTTAAGTGCCATTTTTATTGTACTTATTTTGAGAACAATAAATTTATCAACCTTGTCTAATTACACTTATATCCAAAGTGATTTCAAATTTGGTCAGATTGTCAAACCTGTTAAACTGAGTTTCAGAATCCCAAACATGGATATTAAAAACACCTAACTCTACATTATCTTTATCAAAATTCTACGATGATTCAGTTGCTATGAGACAAACTGTACAAGTTTCAAATGAGGAGTTTAAATTTACTCAACTGAACAGCAATAACAAAGAGCCATTTTCCATGTTTCACTACAAACTTTACTCTGCCACTAAAAACATCCAGCTGCAATATGCCACAATTTCAGCTGCCAGGGCTCCATATTCACATTCTATTAAATTATTTACCTTTCTTCTTTTAACTCCATAAAAACATCCCTTTAAACAACCTTTTGAACACTTCACTCCTTGTTTTTTTCAGGCGTTCACCTTTTTTCCACATTTCTGTGAAGCATTTGACTGTTTTTAAGCTAAAAACATGTTCAGATGAAGATTTTCAGCACAATAATGGAACATCTGCAGCTATGATATTGTTCTAGTACATTTTCCAGGAAATAATAGTGCAATTCATTGACATCATGTAATTTCACTATATAATTCCCTTGCACCTTTGCTCTACTCCACTATTACCCCTCACCAAAACATAAAGGAACAGGAGTAAGCCACTCAACCCCTTGAGCCTATTCTGCCATTCAATCAGATCATGGTTGATCTGTGACTTAATTCCATATGTCTGCCTTTGGCCCATATCCCTTAAGACCCTTGCTGAATAAAAATTGGAACTTGGAGATAAATAATAATAAATCTAGCATCAATGCCGTTTGTGGAAGAGAGTTCCAAACATTTACCACCCTTTGTGCATAAAAGTGCTTCCTAAATTCTCTCCTGAATGGTCTGGCTCTCAATTAGCTACACAATAATTAGAGCTCCACCCTCTTTGAAACCAATGACAAAGTCAATTTTGCTACATTGAAACCAATGTTCAGATCACCCTATAGATATTGTAAAATAATAGCACTGAAGACTTGGTAACTGTATATTTTATGTATTTATTGAAGGTTGTTATTTTGACTAATTTGTTATCAATACTTAGCAGAACATGAGATCAATCAAACCAGCACTTGCAGATCCATTCTTGCACTTACCACTATCTGCTACAAAGATGATGTAAACTTGGTGGTTGGTAAATCCTATGTCAAAACAGTTCATTCAGCGATAGTTATTCTCTCCAATTTTCTTTCTTCCTTTCATTAAATTGTCCCTTAAAACCTCTCTCGAACTTAACCCATGGTTATCTGCCCTAATATCCCATGCAACTGTCTTACATTTTGTTGACTAATGCTCCAATTAAGTGTTTTTACGTTGAAAACAAAGTGCTGGAGACCACAGCAGGTCAGGCAGCATCCATGTAGAGATAGCAAGCTAACATTTGAAAAGTTAGCTTGCTCTTTCTCCATAGATGTTGGCTAACCTGCTGTGATTTTTTAGCACTTCTTGTTTTCAGTACAGATTCCAGCATCTGCAATAATTTGCTCTTACGAATTTTCTTTTGTTTTGCTATATTAAAGTAATAATAAACAAACTATTGTTGTTACAAAAATTCTTTTTGTAATATGGATTAGGGAAATTAAACACTTCCAGTTATTTGACTGTTGTGTGCAGTGCTCAACTATTGCTGCAAAAGACTGAAATCCCACCATTAGATGACCTATATTCTTCTTGGTTCCATTGTGACATCCTAATGAGAAAGTTTCACAGAAACAGGAACTCTAAAATGGTCCATAGTGTACTATTGTTGATTTTATAATATATTCTACACAGGCAAATGAACAGATAAGAACCAACAAAGCTGCAAATACCGGACATCAGAAACAAAAAGTAAAAATTGCTGGAAAGGTTTAGCATGTCATTCAGCATCTGTGCAGAGAAACCAGAGTAAAAGTTTTGTATTCAGTTCTAAGGAATATTCACTGAACACAAAACATTAACTCTGATTTTTCTCCATGGATGCTGCCAGACCAAGTAAACAGATAATAATTTCACTTTGCATAGAATAGCTCACACTGTCTCCCTGAGGAGGAAAATTATTTGCCTCAAAGTATTAAAGAACACTGTCATTGAGATTTTTTTTAGTTAACTTTCTCCAATTCATTTACTTTTAAAGGAGGGAAAATCTCCATACTATGTTCTATAGGCTCTTAAATATACATTGAAGAACTTATTGATTTATTACATATCACCTTAAAGCATATTACAGTTTCTGCTAAAGGTTATGCTCAAATGGGTTATAACCTAAGAGTTAAATTAAGCATAAATTATACTTTTAGCAACAATTGTTTTGTCAGGAATTATTGCACTGACTTGCACTTTGCTTATGCACTTTATGCTGCCCTGTGTATGACTGTACTCGCGTATAATTTGTGTTGCCCACGTAGCACCTTGGTCCTGGGGGAATGCTGTTTTCATTTTTACTGTATCAGTTGTATATGGTAGAAATGACAATCCAATGCAAGTACAACCATTATCCTCAAGTGCATTATTAAGTATATAGATTAAATGAAAACCTGATGGTAATCAGAATTATTTTAACTTTTTTGCAAGGCTTGTGAAGTTTTGTAGCTCAGGTTGAGATTTAGGGTGTAGGTTTGCTTGCTGAGCTGCAGGTTTGATATACAGACGTTTCATTACCTGGCTCGGTAATATCATCAGTGGTGACCTTCAAGTGAAGCGAAGCTGTTGTCTCCTGCTTTCTATTTATATGTTTGTCCTGGATAGGGTTCCTGGGGTTTGTGGTGATGTCATTTCCTGTTTGTTTTCTGAGGGTTTGCTAGATGGTATCGCATTCCTGGACGTCACAGTTGAACGAAAGGACAACGGAGAAGTACAAACCTGCGTATACAGAAAACCGACAAACACTGACCAAATACTTAACTACACCAGCAACCATCTCAACACACACAAACGAAGCTGTATCAGAACACTATTCCAACGAGCCACCACACACTGCAGCACAGACGAACTTCCAAAAACAGAGGAGAACCACCTATACAACATATTCAAGAACGGATACTCAAAAAATACAGTCCGCAGATTCCTAAGAACAAACCACAACAAGCAGACCAAACACAGCCATAAACCCTAACCATCTTACCATACAAAGAAGTTTCAGTAGTTTGGCTGTCATTTCTAAGACCCCTCGGAATCCCACCAACACACTCAAACAAAAACTAACAAACTTAAAAGACCCAATATAACCCATGGACAAAACCAACATCATCTACAAAATTTCATGCAAGGACTGCCACAAACACTACGTAGGACAAACAGGAAGAAAGTTAGCCACCAGGATACATGAACACCAGCTAGCCACAAAAAGACACGACCCTCTCTCCTTCGTAGCCCTACACACGGATGAAAAAAACATCAATTCGACTGGGGCAACGCATCTATCCTGGGACAGGCTAAGCAAAGACATGCCTGAGAATTCGTAGATGCTTGGCACTCCACCCACAAAGCCATAAACAAACACATAGACCTAGATACCATCTATCAACCCCTCAGAAAACGAACAGGAAATGACATCACCACAAACCTCAGGAACCCCATCCAGGACAAACATATAAATAGAAAGCAGGAGACAACAGCTTTGCTTCACTTGGAGGTCGCCACTGATGATGTTACCTAGCCAGGTAATGAAACGTTTGGATATCAAACCTACAGCTCAACAAGCAAACCTACACCTTAAATTATTTTAACTGTTGCAAAATTATTGGGATCGATAACTTACCCATTCACCAAACTACCAGAGATTAAATACTAGTGCACATGGCATATTTAAATAGTTCTTCACAAATACTCCTGATGTAAATTCATCAATGGAAGTTAACACAAAACGTACTGGCATTACAGGCAGTCCAGAGAAAGTTCACTAAGTTGATTCCAGGTATGGAGAGATTTTAATGAAGACATGGTAGAGTTGATTGAACATGCTCATTTGCATTTAAAAGAATGAAAAAAGAGACCTTATCGAAACATACAAGATGTTTGTGAAAGTTGAGAGGGTAGATACGGAGTGTGCAGGGCATAATCTCCGAGTATGGAGTTGCCCCATTTAAGACAGTGGTGAGGGGGAATTTCTTCTGAGAGAGTGAATCTGTGGAATTCTTTAGCACAGAGGCTGTCAATTAAGTATATTCAATGTCGAGATAACAGGTATTTAATTTCAGTAAGGGCATTATGGTTATGGCAAAAAAGATAGTGCAGAAAGTGAAGTTGAGGATTATCTGGTCAACCATGATTGAATTGAATAGTGAACCAAACTCAGTGGGCAAATGGTCTACTTCTGCACCTACATCTTATGGCCTTGTAAAACATTATAGAGGAAACCAAATATAACATATGACATCATTAACTAAAATCACTGACAGTGATTACAAACCACTGTATAAATACAGGTTAGAGATCAATGGTTGGGTCAAGCAACATCTATGGAGAGAAAGCTAGCTAACGTTTTGAGTCTAGATGACTCAGAGCTCTCTCCGTAGATGCTGCTTGACCCGTTGTGACCTCCAACAAGTTAGGAAAATAATCCACAAGACCACAAGAAATAGGAAGGTCCATCAAGCCTGCTCTGCCATTCAATAGAATTATGGCTGATCCATCATTCCTTATGTCCACTTTCCTGCCTTTTCTTCTTGGCCTTCGATTCCCCTACTGAAAGAATCTGTTTATTTTAGCCTTAAAATACAAGACTATGCTCCCATAGCTCTCTACAGTATGGAGCTCCAAAGATTCTCAACTGTTTGAAATTCCCCCTCATCTCAGTCTTAAATTTGCACCTTTTATTCTGAGATTGTCCTCTGGTCCTGGAGTCTCCCATGAATGGGAATATCCTCTCAGCCTTTACAGTGTCAAGCATGTTAAGAATCCTGTATGTTTTAATACTACCTCTCACTCTTCTGTACTCCAGTGAGCAAAATCCCAACCTGTTCACTCTTTGCTCATAAATCAATCCCTCCATTCCAGGGATCAACCTATTTAAACTTCTTTAAACTGCCTCCAATGAACTGATACCCTTCCTTTTCTAAGGGAATCAAAACTGCTCTCAGTATTGAACATATAGTCTCACTACTACATGTATAGTTATGGTAAGACATCTCTCCTCTTATACTCTCACCCCCTTGAAATAAGGGCCAACATTGCATTAAACTTCCTGATTACTTGCTGCATCTCTGTGCTAGTTTTCTGTGTTTCACGTACAAAGATCCCCAAGACCCTTTCAGCAGTTTTTTCTCCATTTACTGAATTTTTGCCAATAAAATGGTTTGTACCCCTCTCGCAACATACCTTTCCACATATTTTTGTACTGTAGTCAAATCCGCAAACAATATATTTGCTTCCTTCCTCCAAGTCATTTCATGTATTGTAAATAGTTATGGTCCCAGTAGTGATTCCTGTGGAACCCCTTTGGATACAGGCTGCCAACCTGAAAAAGAACTCCTTATCCCCACTTGCTATTTCCTGTCATTAGCCAGTTCTTTATTTAATATACTACCTCCAGCAGTACGGACTCTCGTCTTGTGACTTAACCTTTTGAGGTATTGTGTTGCACTCTATAGACTAAACAGGGGATAAGAACTGCACATTACCATAAATGCACACTACTTCTCTCACCTTACTCAATCCAAGTTATATTATATTACAGCATGGAAAGAGACCCTTCATCCATCATGCCTATGCGAGTCATCAAGTACCCCTCTTTTCTAATCCCATTTTCCATCATATTGTCAATCAGCTTCATAAAATATCACGAGTTGTTGGATTATGCCAGTTCTGTCCTTACAACATGGCTTTAGTCAAAGTCCAACTACATGAATGATTTGAGCAATTACTGCCAGAAAATTACTCAATTTTGGGATTTAGCCACAATCTAAACAAGGCATGGCCAATACAAAATATGCAGCACTTTCAAAATAAAAACTGTAACCAACCTAACCTTCAACAACAGAAATTTAATGAAGCGTACAAATGCTTCATGTGATTCCAACACTAATATGCAGGAAATTCCACATTCATACAGATATGTGGGCAGAAGCTGTGCTACACATGCAGAAAATTGCAGGATGTACGTGCTTCATTGACGTTTTTGTTGTAAGGCTATGAAGATAAAATTAAGTTTCTACTGGAACAAACAACAAAATCTGTTCAAACATGCGACTACCTTGCTGTTGTAAATTAGGCCCCTTGGACCTAAGATTCAATCAGGACTGCAGGTTTGCCATTGTGAAATTTAGAAATGTTGAAAGTGTTCAATGCCAGTTGTTTGAAAAGAAGAGGTATTGCATAATGTCAGATGCTGCCGGCAAGGATAACAGATGGCTGTAACACGGATTATAATATGGCAACTAGGAAACAACATTTATTGGTTCACATTGTACAGGATCAAGTCTATTTTCTCTCAAAATCATAACCAATAAAGGCACAGCTAAGCCATTCAAGCTAATATTTAAAAGCAATCCTCCACACAAGCTGCAATTAAAATCTGAAAATTAATCTCCAAAAATGTTAATGCTAGTTGATTGAAAATTTCAAAACCAAAGATTGTTGCATAAGCATTTTACATTGCAAGAGCCAAATCAAATAAAGCAAGATCAGAATCTGATCAGCTATAATCAACTGAATGGTCTAATCCTATACCCATGTACAAAAGCCAAATACAGAATGGACACAATGATGGAATATTTTCAAAGTAACAGTTTCACAGATGAAAAAAAATTAGTCTCTATCTTTAAAGCACTTAATCTTTATCAAGGCACTGACCACTCATTTTCCCCCCAAAATAGCACACTGAATTTAGCAGCTTTAGATAGTCAGTTTCAGAAACACAAATCTATTTAGTAATGTCGTCAAACTAGTATCAGCCTGACCTGCAAATTAAGTGCTGCAACAGCTTACAACAATTTTATATTTAAAAAATGTTGACCCAACAAGTAGAAGTTGAAGCAATCCTTGCGAAGTACCTGGAAAGCTAGCTGTGGCGGAACCTCTCATTTCACCTGACTACATGCAAAGTTGATCAGGATCATGTTGTAAAATGCTAATCAGACTGTAGTATAAAAGCCTATTCCTAAAACATTTGAAACTGGTTGGTTTATAATATAGGATCATTTGGGAATTTGAATTGTAAAAGTAGAGGTATTTAGGATCTTGGTTTTAGTTCTAAGAGGTAAACTTGTGTTTTTTTAAAAAAGCAAGGTCAATGCCATTTTTGAATAGGAAATTCAAACGTAGTTTCAAACAAAGCATGTGACTTCAGTTAAATGACTTGAGTACCTGCAGTGTCAGTTGATGAAATGATTAGAAAGCTGGACTATTATCAGAGAGAAAGACAGGATGGTATTAAGACAGGAGTAATATTTTTCTGATGTTGAATTTCTGGAAAGGATATTGCTGAAAAAAGGTTTGTTTTCTCTTGTGTGTGTTAAAATCTTCCCATATAATTACTTTATTTTATGTAATAAATTTACATTCTTTCATTAAAAGAACACAGACAGCTATGAGTGAATAGATTCATTGACTCACCACCACAGCAACAAACCTGCAAAAGTAAAACTTATGATCAAGTCAGGTCTCACTTTGAAATGACAATTATTATGTATTAGCTGGGATCATGAAACTAGATATTACAGGAAACAGACCCCACGCAAACTAAACAAGTACAGTTTAGATTCCTCATTATTCATTTATTTAAATTGTTTGAATATTGCACAGGATAGACCTTGAAATAGTAACAATCCTCAAAAATAACAGAACTAAAAATTTAACGGAGCAGATTATACAGTCACAAATCTATGGGAGTCCTGCTACTGTGCCATTGCAAGCAACTTACATCAATATTGGTCATTTCGTCCCGACCACGTTTGCAACAGTGATTCAGAGTAGATTTTAATATAAATTAACATATTAAAAAAATTATGAGTGTAACAAAGTACTGACATGTATGAGGTTATAGAATACCTTTATATTACTTTCACAAATACCATTTTTAGAGCAATAGTTCCCTCTAAAATCAAACAAAGTCAGTTAAAGTCATAGTCATCTACAGCACAAAAATAAACCCTTCAGCCCATTGTGTCTGTGCCAATCAAAAACAACCATACAGGTTGGACTGAAGGGTCTGTTTCCATGCTGTATATCTCTATGACTCTATGACTATTCTAATCTCATTTTCCAGCACTTGGCCACAGTCTTGTATGCGTTGGCATTGAAAGTGCATATTAATTGCTTCTTAAAGCTTGAGGGTTTTTGACACACCACATCTCTTCTCAACTTTCTTCCCCTTTCCTTAAATTCATGCCCTGTAGTCACTAATCCCTCTACTTAGGGGAAAAGTTTCTTCCATTCAACACAATTTCATACATCTCAGTCATATGCTCCCTCAGTCTCCTTTGCTCGAAAACAAACAATCCCAGTCTACCCAATCTCTCTTCAAACTAAAACTCTCCAGCCAAGACAACATCCTGATAAATCTCCTCAATATCCTCTCCAGCGCAATCACAACTGTCCCATAGCATAGATTCCACAACTGCACACAATACTCTTGTTATGGCCTAACCACATTTTACACACTTCCAGCATAGCCTCTCTGCATAAACTCTATGATTTGACAAGTATATTCCACACCTTATTAACTTTTTCATCCACCTTTTCTGATATTTTAAGTACATGCACAACAGCATCCTTGTCTTACTTTGGCACTTCCCAGAATCCTACCATTTATCATGTATTCCCTTGCATTGTTTCTCCAGCCCAAGTGCATCTCCTCACATTTATCCAGATTGAATTCCATTTGCCATTGATCAGTCTACTTACCCTGCCCACCTATATCATCTTGTAATCTAAGGCTATCCTCCTCACTATCTCCCTGCCAGCATATTAGTCCCTTTCCAATTAGGTGCAACCCGTCCTTCTCATACAGATCACTTCTACTCCAGAAGAGATTTCAATGATCCAAAAATGTGAGTCCTTCTCCTCTGTACCAGCTCCTCAGCCATGCATTCATCTGCTCTATCCTCCTATTCCTAGCCTCACTAGCTCGTAGCACCGGGAGTAAACTGATATTACTACCCTCGAGGACCCCTTTTTAAATTCCTGCATAAGTTCCTATAATCTCCCTTCAGAATCTCATCCTTTTCCCTTCTTAGGTCATTAGTTCCAATGTGTACAATGCCTGCTGCTGGTCATTTATATAAATGATTTGGATGTAAGCATAAGAGGTTATATTAGTAAGTTTGCAGATGACACCAAAATTGGGAGGTTAGTTGACAGCAACGGTGGTTACGAGCCAATGGCTGAGAAGTGACAGCTGGATTTTAATTTTGATAAATATGAGGTGCTGCATTTTGGAAAGGCAAATCAGAGCAGGACTTATACACTTAATGGTAAGGTCCTGCAGAGTGTTGCTGAACAAAGAGACCTTGGAGTGCAGGTTCATATTTCCTTGAAAGTGAAGTCGCAGGTAGATAGGATAGTAAAGAAGGCGTTTCATATACGTTCCTTTACTTGTCAGAGCATCGAGTATAGGAGTTCAGAAGTCATGTTGCGACTATATAGGACATTAGTTAGGCTACTTTTGGAGTATTACATGCAATTCTGATCTCCCTCCTATCGGAAGGATGTTGTGAAACCTGGGAGGGTCCAGGGTTGGAGGATTTGAGTTCTAGGGAGAGGCTGAATAGGCTGGGGCTGTTTTCCCTGGAGGCTGAGGGATGACCTTATAGAGGTTTAGAAAATCATGAGGGGCATGGAAAGGGTAAATAGACAAGAACTTTACCTGGGGGAGTCCAAAATTAGAGAGGGCATAGGTTTCGGGTGAGGGGAAAAAATTTACCAAGATCCAATGGGGGAACATTTTCATGCACAGGGTGGTGCATGTATGAAACAAGCTGCCAGAAGAAGAGTAGGGGACTGGTACAATTACAACATTTAAAAGGCATCCGGATGGGCATGCGATTAGGAAAGGTTTAGGAGGGATACGGGCCAAATGCTGGCAAATGGGACTAGATTGGGTTAGGATATCTGGTCGGCATAGACAGGTTGGACTGAAGGGTCTGTTTCAGTGCTGTACATTGCTATGACTTTGATTATTTACCAGCCCACCAACTTTTGTATCAACTGGGAACTTCCTGATCAACACTCCTACATTTGAGTATAAACCTGAAACAGCAAGGGCCCAACACTAAGCCCTTAAAAGGACACAGACATCTAAATCAGAAATATCTCTCTCAAATTTTAGTGTTTCATGGCACTCAGACAATTGTGGATACAATTCGCCAAATTTCCTTCAATTTCATGGGCTACTACCATTGCTCTTAGTCTCCCACACAGAACCTTATCAAAACCTTTAAGTCCAAATAGGCTACATGAAAAACGTTTCCCTCATCTATATACCTAGTCATCTCTGAAAAATTCAAACAAATTGATCAGATATGACCAACAGTTGTTCAAAAAAAAACTTGTGTTTCTTTTGAAAAACAATGTTCTTTCTACCCCTCCAGTTTTCTTTTGACCTTGTGCTACAGCCACTGCATCATGTTGGAGGTCTGTTCTGTAAAATGCCAGGATCTCTTTGCAATTCTTCATTTAATATTCTAAGCAGTGAGTTGGGTGACCTATTCAGCCATGGTAGGACATCGCAATTAGCCCACACAAGTTTTCTACATGACATACACATGCAAACAATACAGTAGAAATCTCTGGATGCCATCATTGCGTAGACCAATATCCCCTATTTCTCTTTATAATCCAGAAACACCAAAACCAAGTGTATCATTCCTTATGGCATCCTGAATGAGATCCTTGCCACACGTATCGACCATGATTCAAATTTAGAACCAGTGTCTCTATGACATCCAACGTTCAGCATTCTATGATACAATTTTTCAAATAAAAACACACATAGCTGCATGTTGCAGACACTAAGCTTCAACAAATATTTCCATATCAAAACCAATACAACAAAAAGCCTAGCCCCGCTGTATTAACTCAAAATGGAGTACAAAACAGAAAGATATAACAAGCAAACCTTCAAGTCAACACAAAATTCAGAAAGCACATCAGTCAGTTAGAATTTGCGGAGTAAACAGATTACATTTTATATGTTAACTCTTTTTTTCAGAGTCCATCCTTTCTAGTTAAGGGCTGTACATTCTTGCTAATGAAACCATCTTTCTGTTTGATGTTCCGAACTTTACAACTTCTGCAAGTTTTCTATGCTATAATCTATATCCTTAAATGGTCATTAGTCAAGGCTAGAATAGTAGTCAAAAGAAATTAGAGGTAAAGTGCTTTTAATGTGTTAACAGAATATGAATGTCACTCATTTGCAATGAAATATATAATTCTTATTATGATTTGCAATGGAATTCTAGATAAAGGAATGTGATTATTTCACTTGAAATGTTTTCGGATATCATGTAGTAGGCTTTGATTCACATCTTTCATCAAGAACATCATCTCTTGTTGTTTACCTTTTCTTAAGTCTTGCGTACTAACCACATATACCCACAAAAGTTGCCTAAAATATAAAAGTCTACTGTGGAAAGCAAGACATTTAAATGAAAATGTTATACTTAAATAAATTCATGGCTGACTTATTCAAGCTAAAATGTTCTTACTGATTATGGAGTCAGTAATTCCAACATCAAGCCTGTGTTCCATTTAGCCACATACATAACTCTTGGCAGCAGCAGTATGCCCCACAGCTTGGACTTCTGGTGGCAGTAGGCGCTGGGGCCTGGACCCATGGCAGGTGTAGGTCCCGCTGCCTGGACCCCCTGCGGTCTCAGCGAAGCAGCAGTGGCAGATCCTGGGGCATCTGTGTCATTGTTACTGTTCCTGAAGCAGAACTCCTTGAAGATTAGAATACCTTCCAGAAGCCCTGAAGGTGTGCTTGAGGCCCCAATTTGAACAGAAAATGAACTCTGCTTATTCAAATAATTTAAGTAATTTCTTTTACCCTCATTGTAACTCAAAATGGCACCAAGTTTATGGTGACAAAACACTTTTCACTCTAAGATATGTGACAATAAATCATTCATTCAAAATAAATTGTTTGAGTTCATCCTGATACTAGAATGTTCTTATTCAAATTAGATTAGATTCTCTACAGTGTGGAAACAGGCCCTTCAGCCCAACAAGTCCACACAGACCCTCCAAAGATTCACCCACCCAGACCCATTTCCCTCTGACTGATGCGCCTCACACTTTGGACAATTTAGCACGGCCAATTTACTTAACCTGCACACCTTTGGACTGTGGGAGGAAACCGCAGCACTCAGAGGAAACCCACACAGACACGGGGAGAATGTGCAAACACCACACAGTCACCCAAGGCTGGAATTGAAACTAGGACCCTGGTGCTGAGAGGCAGCAATGCTAACCACTGAGCCGCCCTGCATTCACAGAATGCCTTAGCTTAATCTACAGGATGTTGCTTCCCAAGTAAGGTGTATGTTTTTCATTCAAGCTGGTGACCTTGCTGACCAATCTCACCTCAGCTGTCTTTCTCCCTCTGAACACATGAAGCAAGCTCCATCATCAATTAGCTTAAGGGACAAGGATCAAAAGACAAAGTGAGGCCACATTTGGAATCTAAAGTCAATCTTAATTCTTAAGAGAAGAAATCTCTTAGAAATCTTAAGAGTTCTGAATATACTTCCATTTCTAAAAAAAGTATGAGAAATGTTAAGAAACTGATACAGCTCATGGAAAGAAGGTCACAGATCTCATTATCATTAGTCTAATACCTAGAACATGGCTGCAATGCTAGAAAAAATTCAATAACCTCACTAGAGTTTTCAAGGCAAGAATTTACTTGCACCAAGTCAGGTGCTTATACAACAAACCTTGGAGGCAAGATTAGAGCCGATGTCCATATATGGCGATTTACTCGGAACAGACGTACGAGCTAAGAAAAGAGGAGCCATGCCAGAATGTTGCTCTTTGAAAGACAAAAACAAATGCAATACTACAGCAGAGGGTCAGAGACTGACTTTAAAGTCTCAGCCTCTCAAAGAAAAACCAAGATACATACAAGGAAATGCCCACCAGTGAACTTGTGCATAATGTCACAGAACATGGACAACTGAATTCCAACTTGCAGAATGCAGAGAAACTGGGCCAAATATTTGCCACCAGGGTTTTGAAGACACTGTTGACAGTGGCTTCTAAATAGAGTGCAACTTCACTCCTTCACCTTCGAACTATTGCTCTAATCTAGAGTCCTTTGAGCATGACCTTGGCATTTGCCACTGACCCAGTTCTTCTGTCTAACATTCTGACAGCTCCTTCCTCAGTGGTGCATAGAAATGTGGATAAGACAGCCCCATACAGTACACCACAGTTCCCACAGTTATCTAAAAAGTATTCTCAAAAGAAACCCAGTAGTGTTTCACCTTCCAAGCTAGTCACTGAAGAAAACAAAACACTTCATTTGAGCGCTAAAACAAGCACAAAAGCTGGCAGTAACAGCATTTAGTAATTTTAAATGGGCAAGGCTAATATAGTGAAAGGATGTTTATTTATTAAATTGGCATTTCTTTCTATGTTTGGTATTGGTGTTTAACCCCATATTTATTGTGTGCTTTAACTTCAAATAAATGAGATAATTCAATCTGTCTGTCAAACTTATTGCCATTCTTTTGAATTTTATCCAAGATTTAGATTGTTAAAACAGAGATTTTAAAAATATGAACAGGTTTGACAGGTGTCATAACCATGAGTCAGAACCCTGTTAAGTACAGTGGCCATTTTTAACATGTAATTCCAAAATTTTTTTTTTAAGAAAAGGCTGATAATTTTCAACAGGAGCCATTTTTGACTTAAAGTCATTGTCTGGAGAGAGGAACCAATGCAATGTCACATTTACCGAAGTGTAGAGAACATTGACGGGACTGAACAGACTCCACGACAATGAATGAATGGACACCCCACAACAATCACAAGGCATGGGTATTCCCTCCCAGTCGGGATACATTTCAGCAGTCTGGGACATTCGGCTTTGGACCTTCAGGCGGATTTCAGGACAAGCAACAATGCATAGTGGCTGAAGAGAAGTGATAGCAAAGTTCTGTACCCATGGGAATGGCCTCAACTGGTACCTTCAGTTCATGTCACACTACAGGTGACCCTACTCACTCCTACATACTGACACACCCATGCAGAGCCTGCCTCTCTCACATGCACATACAGCACCTCCCCTCCAACATACCCCATCATGTATGAGAGGATGCATATGTGTGCATATGAGAAAGTGGGTCTGTATGGCTGTGCAATATGTGTGATAGTACAATTTAGCATGACATGAACCAAAAGGTCCCGGTTGAGGCCATTCCCACGGGTAGCTTCTGCTTTGCCACTCTGTTGTTTCTTGTCCCAAAGTCCACCTTGGAGGATGGTCACCTGAAGGTCCAAGGCGGAATGTGCCGGACTGCTGAAGTGTTCCCCGACTGGGAGGGAACACTCCTGCCTGGTGAGATTGTTGTGGGGTGTCCATTCATCTGTTGTCATACAGTCTGCTCGGTCTCACCAATGTACCATTCCTTAGGGCAGCCTTGCCTGCAGCGTATGAGACACACCACATTGGGCACATATATGATGCGAGGTGTCCCCACGTGTATATCATGTTGATAATCTGATACTCTTGCACACATACCCCATCACACACTCACACACACGTAAAAATCAACCGCATGCACACGCACAAAATCCCACAATACTAGGTTATAATTTTGTCCATTCCAGTCCAACACCAGCATCTCCAAGTCATGCAGTTAGACATAAGAACTTTTCAGTCTACCAGTTGGGTTTGACTATTAGTATGCTGAGAAGATTACAGTCAAAACGCCAACCCTACTTGACTGCCTTACAGGTAAAGATTCACTCTCTTATTGCTAGAAAGCAACCTGGCAATAAGAAACAGGACACGAGCCACAGGGAGAGGCTGAACAGGCTGGGGTTGTTTTCCCTGGAGCGTCGGAGGCTGAGGGGTGACCTTAGAGGTTTACAAAATTATGAGGGGCATGGATAGGACAAATAGAAAGTCTTTTCCCAAGGGTCGGGGAGTCCAGAACTAGAGGGCATACATTTACGGTGAAAGGGGAACTTTTTCAACACAGGGTAGTACGTGTATGGAATGAGCTGCCAGAGGATGTGGAGGAGGCTGGTACAATTACAACATTTAAGTGGCATTTGGATGGGTATAAGAATAGGAAGGATTTGGAGGGATTATGGGCCAGGTGCTGGCAGGTGGGACTAGATTGGGTAGGGATACCTTGTCGGCATGGACGGGTTGGACCGAAGGGTCTGTTTCCATGCTGTACATCTCTATGAAGGCTAGAATTAATCATAGTTTGAAAGGTATCAGAAGTACAGAATCTCAACCAAAACAAAAGATGATATCATCAATGCTATGACTAATCTCTACTGCAATAAAATTCAACAATTCTCTCTTTGTAAACAATTCAAAGATAATTCTATGTAACTTTTTTTTTAAAAAAGATTTTCCTTTTTGGACCTATTTCTTGTTTCTAACGTGCGCGTGCATTGGATGAATATTTCTTCCCACGTGTCAGAATTAATAAATTCTTTCTTTTGTTAATTCAAGAAAGCCTGGATAAAATGGCTTCTTTTTAAGGCATTTGATTTAGGATGTAGTATCTACAAAGGATCCTTTTGAAGTTAACCTTTTTAGAACCAAAGGAAATGAATGAATAAAAGTGGAATACATTCATCCCTCCTTACCCAGTAATTTAACAGTGTGGGGTTTCCTTTGTGGATCCATAATGAATTGGGGAACCTCACCAGCAGTCTGGTCAAAACATAGGGCAGATATGGAGTGGTCAACACTTGAGGCCAAAAATGAAAGATGGTTACTATGGAATAATAACAGAAGTTACTGGGAAAACTTTGAAGTTTTGACGGTTCTAAAAAATGGTCACTGGACCCAAAATGTTAACTCTGCTTTCTCTCCACAGATGCTACCAGATCGGCTGAATTCCCCTAGCAATTTCTGTTGTTGTTTCTGATTTCCAGCATCTGCAGTTGTTTTTATTTTTGTTTAGAATATGGAATATGCACCATAGAAAGTGGTTGAGCAAATAGCTTTAATGCTTTCAAAAGGCAACTAGATGAACATATAAAAGGAAATGGAAAGATATGCTGAAAGGGTGAATGGACACACTACCAATGGGAAAGAGATTCACGGTAAACACTAGCAGACTAGTTGACCCTAACGTGCTGGTTCTGTGGAAAATGTGTTAAGTAATTCCAGGAAAACTGTATCAATCCTGTTCACTTATTGAAGTCCACATAAAACGAACTGATTTGTTGTCATAGTTGTGTCTCCTTTGAGGAGTATTTTTAAACCTGTCACCCTTAGAAGTCTCAGAATGCATAAAGTGGCATGTGAGATTACAGTATGCAGTGTAAAGGGTCTAATTACAATCCAGTAGCATCACAGCATCACTAAATTTAGATATTGAGCACAGGCACACGTTTAGTTGTAGGAGACAAAGATTCCAACAGATTGACAGAGGAGAATATCGACTGCAAACAATTAAATCTGTCCAGTGAGGAAACAGACTGCCACTCTTGTCACATTCCCGATTTAGATCTTTTCATTGTTAGATTTTAGGTAAGTATTCATTAGGCATTTGAGAATTCAGAACTGTAAAAATAAAACCATCAGGAAGGATTACTGTTGAACTAATGACAAAACTGCTTAAATGCAAGTATGAAAAGCAAACTGAGCACAATGGCCAGTTTTTTTCTGCTTGACGGTGAATAAACCTCCAGTACATAAACTAGGCCTTACTTACTTTTATCTTTGGATCGACATGGAAGTTTTTAAAAGTGAGAAGAGCTCCAAAATTGTACTGTTCCATTTTTCTCCAAGCATTTAAAATGCTCCAATTACTTTGATTACTGTTCACAAATTTGTCAATAAAGGATTTGAGTGAGCATAAGTAATAATACCAAATCAGCCACATATTATTTTACTATACAGACCATTCTGTTTAATTTAAACACAACTCAGTGTGCACATCAAATTTACAGCATTTAAGTGAAGTACCGGTCTAAATTTTACTTCAGTGATAGAAGCTAGAAAATGCTCTGCTCACTTCAGTACAACTTCATCACTCCTTCCTCCACTTTACAAGCAATCCTGCTCCACACTCCAACATTAACCTGCAGGGCTAGCATTTCTCTGAAGAAAATTACTTTGCATTCATTGTGGTTTTCTGATATTAAGTGCAACATAACAAAATTTCTTACATTTCCTGCAGTTATCCTCACATACACGAAGAGGTCTTAGAACATAGGTGGTGGCTAGGGGGAGGGAGATGGAGAGAGTAGTGGTTTGGTATTAGTCGCACAAAAACTCCAGCAAAGGGACTTTGAAAGCAAGGTGGGGTAGCTTGGCAAGGGAAAATTCCTTAAGACAGGAGACTGGGGGCTGAAAAAGTGTCCACTATTGATTGGTTAGCAGTGCACAGAATCAGGTGACTGCTAGACAAGGGTGCGATGAGACTTCAGACAGCAAAAACAAACACGCAATTGACTATGAATGTAAAGTTTATTCACTTCAACTTTTGTAACAAGTGTGGTGCAGCTTGCATATTAAAAAGGTGCACATTTACAATATTCCATGTACAGAATTGCAGTTAGAACGTTGCGCAAGTCTGAGCTATGTAGACAATCTTCGAGTAAAAAATGAGGTCTGCAGATGCTGGAGATCACAGCTGCAAAAGTGTTGCTGGTCAAAGCACAGCAGGTTAGGATGCTGCCTAACCTGCTGTGCTTTGACCAGCAACACTTTTGCAGCTATGTAGACAATGGCAAGGTTTGTAATAAAATTCGACAAGACGTCCAGCAAGTCATCTCTCAATGTCAGGAGAATCATGCACCATCTTTTATGCTTTTGCCAAGTATCAAGGCACATTTGTTGTTAGGCAGGAGTGAGTTGCCAATTAAGGGAAATTATTGCTTGTTAATTGCCTTATTAATAGCACAACTTTTCCCATTAATATTGAGCATCTAACATAACCAAAATTTGTGGAACACACTAATCGTCGAGAAATCTTGGCACAGAAATCAGAGCAGGTATCTGATGACATCAGCTCATCGTTTGCTCTGAAGAACCTCTGTTAGTTAGGACCAAACAGCAACTCAAGGCATAATCCATAGGCACCAGTGATACGTACTCCTCGTCCGAGGATATTGGAATCCAAACTTGACAACCACTTATGGCCATCCACTTACAGGCCATTTAGGAAGCAAACTTAAATAGCAGGGCACATCAAGTAACATTGAAAGGCTACAGCAGAGACATTTTGTGCAGACATAAGCTTCCAGCTGACTGATTAAAACAAGGTTACATCACAGGGTCATGGTGCTGATCACAGAATGCCTAAATGAATCCTCGCAACATCCTTACCTTGCTTTGCCATGCCTGTTAGATTTTGGCTCCGGCTCAAGTGTTGCATTGACAAGCTTGTTAATATAAATCTGACTGCAGAAGTGGGGTGAGCAGTTTGATTTACAGCACAAAGGCACCAGTCAACAAAGCAGCAATGCCAGAAACTGGGTGGACGCTAGTCTTCTGACAAAGGGCTGCTGTCAGTCAAGAGTCCTGGTATTCTCAGCCAGGGACTTAGTCCAGGAGCTTTATCATTGTCAGTCATCAGCTTGGGACCATGGCAATTAGATGACAGTGAAAAGATGGTGGTGAGGTTAGCGGGGTAGGGTGGGGTGGGGGGACAGAACAATGTCAAAAGTGGAAGGGAATTCAATACTGAGAGAGGGAATTGGTTGCAGGGAGAGAGAAAGAGAGTGCAACAGAAGTCACAGAAAGGATGTTCATTGGCTGCGACAATCACCATGGCCTCCACAGGGAGACCTCAGAGGTGCCATCCGGACATAATTTAGGTGTTACGTCCAGATTTGGGGACAAGGAGGTGACGCTCAATGTAATGTATCTCAAGATAGGGTCGTGGTGGTGAGGAGTGGAAATAAGCAGCCTGAGTAGCACAGGCAAAAAAAGTGTGACGGGGGTTGATGGGGATGGGCACCTCAAGAGAAAACGGGGCCATGTGGTCATGATGTCGACTATAAACCACACTCCCTACCATCATTTTTCATTCTCCCAATGTGTAACATAACTGACAACACCCAGGGTGGTAGGAGTCAGTGTCACTTTGATGGACTAGAGCACAGAATCCACACAAGTTGGACATTAGCACATTGAAGGAGAAAATTCATGGAGCACGCGTTTGCAAACTCCAGTTACATTTCATTTGTAAACATTTCTTTGCACATATGCAATTAATGCAGATTGAACATGCTAATGTGTCAAGGTCAAAGGCAGATTGCACACTGCCATTGGAGCTGCTTAAAATAATATTGTCATTTCAGTAATGCTAAACCAGCAGCAATTGGGGACGAATGCTGGCCAAAACCATCCCATGTGTGTAACTTCCAAGGGAGCTATGGAACAAGGGAAGGAACATTGCTGCATTGCAAGGCATACAAGTATGACCTAATGGGTGCAACAGGACTAAATGAATGCAATAAAAGTTGGAATGGTCAAGGTGGGTCGACGATGGGTAGAGGTTCAGAGCAAAGTAGAAATTCCCTTTCAGATATAATGTGTTGGTCACTAAGCTAGTATAACACTCTCACCCAGGTGGTGACTACACTGACAAATTAAAGGACAGGACTGCTGAAATCTGGAAGAGTTTGGGACCAGATTGATATGCAGTTCCACTAGGTGTCAGCTGGCCACATTGACTGTCAAGGTCACGACACCATTATTAATTCATAGTGTGGGTGCAAAATGCAGCCTACATTAGTTTCTTGAGAAATCCCTTTGGCTGGCTGTCAAGGAACACTCATGTCTGGAGTTTTTGTTCAAATGAGATTTTGGTAACCAACTGGCACTGGGGACAAAGTATAAGGAACTCAGTCTTTAGATGGGATTTATTTAAGACAGGCAAACAGTGTGCCTTGTGAGTAAAAATTAAGGAGAGAGAATGGGATGGCTTGTGCAAGAATGTGTCAAGGACTTGCAATTAGCAGCATGGCTTTGTGGCTAATGCAACATTACGCTGCTGATGAGGAGTAATGATGACTCATAAATGTTTGTCCAGGTACACAATGCCTCTCAAAATGGCCAAACACAAGGGTTGCCAGTCTTTCAGCAGACATCTGGTGAGTGGAAGCTGTTCTGAAAATGACACAGGGATGGGGATATAATTGGACATGAGGGGCAGCAATAGGAGCAGGGTAGGTAATCAATGAGTTGTGTTTAGTAAAAATGCAAGAATCTCACTGGACATGGACATGAGTATCACTCCAAAGAAGGTGGTTGGGGGGGGGGGGGGGGGGGGTGGGTGGAAAGAGAGAGTCAGGTGTCGCAAGTCGGGGGAGGCAATGGTACATTGGCCAGACCAAACAGATGCTATAACTTTGGATGAATGGACACCACACAACAATCACCAGACAGGGGTGTTCCCTCCCAGCTGGGGAACACTTCAGCGGTCAGGGACATTCTGTCTCAGATCTTTGAGCGACCATCCTCCAAGATGATTTCAGGATAGGCAACTTTTTTTATTTCAAAAATATACTTTCTTCATAAAATAATTTGATGGTCTGTACAGTTGATCATACCATACATACGGAAACATTCCATTTCTTTGCATACAGAGATCAGAATTTATCATTTGTATATACAGGTCTGTACATTTATCAATCATATATCCATATATCACATTTAGTTGAGGCGTTAGCAGAGCCCAAATGACTGCATGGGCCTCCTGTTCTTCTTAGGCAGGCAGATGTTACATGGTGATCTTTTCCCACCATGCCTTGGTGGCAGCTGGCCCAAGCTTCAGCATGTCCCTCAACATGTAGTCCTAGACCTTGGAATGTGCAAGTCTGCAATACTCAGTCGGGATCAACTCCTTCAGCTGGAAGATCAATAGGTTTCGGACCGCCCAGAGAGTGTCCTTCACCAAGTTGATGATCCTCCAGGCACAGCTGATGTTCGTCTCAGTGCGCGTCCCGGGGAACAAACCATAGAGCATGGAGTCCCACGTCATGGCGCTGATCGGGACGAACCTCTACGAACACCACTGTATTCCTCTCCAGACTTCTTCTGCATTGGCACATTCCAGAAGGTGTGTGAGAGTCTCATCCCCCATGCAGCCACTTCGAGGGCAGCGTGCGGTGCGGGAGAGAGTCCAGGCATGCATAAAGGATCTCATAGGCAGAGTCCTTCTCACCACCAGCTAAGCCATGTCTTGGTGCTTGTTGGAAAGTTCTGGCAATGAGGCATTCTTCCAAATGGCTTTGACAGACTGCTCAGGGAACTGCTCGATAGGTTCCGCCCTCTTCTTTTCCCAAAGTGTCTCAAGGACACTAAGTGCTGACCACTTCCTGATGGTCTTGTGGTCAAATGTATTTTTCTTCATAAGCTTCTCCACGAAGGACAGGTGATACGGAACGGTCCAACTACTCAGAGCATTCCACGGTAGCGGGGCCAGGCCCATCCTTCGCAACGCCGGGGACATGTAGAACCTCAGTACATAGTGACACTTGGTGTTTGCATACCAGGGATCCACACACAGCTCGATGCAGCCACACACAAAGGTGGCCATCAGGGTGAGGGTGGCATTGGGTGTATTTTTTTCCCCCGTTGCCCAGATCTTTGTACAGCGAGTCCCTTCGGACCCGGTCCATCTTTGATCTCCATATAAATTGGAAGATGGCCCGGGTGACTGCAGCAGCACAAGTTCTGGGAGTAGGCCAGACCTGTGCCATGTATAACAGCAATGACAGTGCCTCACACCTGATGACCAGGTTTTTTCCCGTGATGGAGAGCAACTGTAGCTTCCATCTGCACAGTTTCTGCCTCACTTTGCTGATACGCTCCTCCCAAGACTTGGCACACGCCCCAGCAACCCCCCCCCCCGCCAAATCATATACCCAGCACCTTCAGGTGGTCGGTCCTGACGGTGAAGGGAATTGAGGATTGGTCGGCCCAGTTCCCAAAGAGCATGGCCTCGCTCTTGCCTCGGTCCACCTTGACTCCCGAGGCCCGTTCGAACTGGTCACGTATGCTCATGAGTCTGCGCACCGACAGCGGATCTGAGCAGAAAATGGCGGCGTCATCCGTGTACAGGGAGGCCTTAACCTGCAGGCCCCCGCTGCCAGGAATAGTCACACCTCTCAGGCTCGCATCCTTCCTGAAGGGCTTGGCAAATGGCTCTATGCAGCACACAAAAGGCAGGAGAGAGAGGGCAGCCCTGCCTGACTCCAGATCTGACTGGGAGGCTGATTCCCACCCATTGATTGAGACTGCACTGAATGTTGGTGTAGAGCAGTCTGATCCAATTGCAGATTCCCTCCCCAAAGCCCATTTTGGAGAGAACATCTCTCTTATAAGTGTGTGAAATCCTGTCAAAGGCTTTCTCCTGGTCCAGGCTGATCAGACAGGTGTCCAACCCGCTGTCCTGCACGTATGCGATCGTATCCCTGAGGAGTGCGAGACTCTCAGCAATCTTCCTGCCCGGTACAGCACAGGTTTGGTCAGGGTGAATAATTGACCCCAGAGCAGACCTGACCCGGTTGGCAACTACCTTTGACAGAATTTTGTAATCTGCATTCAATAGTGAGATTGATCTCCAATTTCTGAGTTCCTCCCTCTCCCCCCTTCCACTTGTAGATGAGGGTGATGATGCCTTTCCTCATGGATTCACTCATGGTATCTGCCAGAAGCATGCTGACATACACCTCCAGCAGGTCCAGGCCAATCAAGTCCCACAGAGCAGAATAGAGCTCGACCGGTAAGCCATTGCTTCCGGGAGTTTTATTCTTTTTGAAGGACTCCAGGGCCTTGATCAGCTCGTCCAGAGATAGCGGCTGGTCCAGCCTCTCCAGTGTTCTGTCATCTAAGACCTCCATGATAGAGGACAGGAACGACTGGGAGGCCGTGCTGTCGGTCGGCTTCGCGTCATACAGACTGGCATAGAAGGATTTGCTGATCCTCATGACGTCAGCCTGAGACGACATTATCGAGCCATCTTCTTCTTTCAGGCTGCTGAGCACGGAGCCCTCTTTGTGCACCTTCTGGAAGAAGGAACGTGAGCACGTCTCATCCTACTCCAATGAGCGGACCCTGGACCGGAAGATTATCTTGGAGGCCTCCGAGGCAAAGAGTGTGGCTTGCTGGCCCTTCACCTCCTTGAGGTCCTCCGTGACATCGACCCCCATCGTCTGCAGCAGGAGCAGGTTCTGCATACTTTCTTGGAGCTGGGACAGTTTTCTCCTCTCTCTCGCCTCCTGAACACCTTTGAGGATGAAGAACCTCTTGATGTTCCCTTTTACTGTTTCCCACCAGTCTGCTGGGGATTCAAAGAGGGGCTTCACGGTTCTCCGACCTGCGTAGTCCCTCTTGAACTCCTCAATGTTTCCCGGGGTCAACAGCTTTGTGTTCAGCTTCCACGTTCCCTTACCAGCCCACTGCTCGTCCTTCAGGATAGGCAACACAGCAAAGCGGCCAAGCAGAGGCTGATAGCCAAGTTTGGTACCCATGAGGATGGCCTCAACCAGAGACCTTCGGTTCATGTCACACTACAGGTGACTGCCACTACACTATACACTCTCACACACACAAGCGCACATACTCACACAATCATGCAGACCCTCTCATACACACACACACACACACTACACTCACCCTCTCATAGGCTTATACTCCATCACACTCACTCATGCACTTTACCCAGCATTGCACACACACACACAAACAAACAAACAAACAAACAAACACTCTCTCTCATGTACACACGTACACATAAAAGTCTATGGGATGAATTTGTATTTGCAGAATTTTGTTTGCAGATGCATTGTATTTTGCTCAAATTTGCTTTAATCCATCTGCAGGCAATCAGTCCATGGAATGTTTTGTAAATTCCATTTTGAAAATAGAACCAATCTGACTCAAGATTGCGATGCAGACAGACTCTAACCTCACACCTTTAATGCAATGTCTGAGCTGAGATGTCACTTTTTAAAAAAATAAAATCTTAAGTTATCTCAAGCATGTGACTTAATAGTTGTTCTGGGATTTACAAGTTAATGAACCAAAGCTTGCAACCCATTCTAAAGATGAAATACTTAACAGTAATCTCGATTTGTCATTTCAGTTGTATGACGCTGCAATCTTTGCTATGAATTCTGTATTTTATGGTCCTGTTCCACAGTGCTTCAAAACAAACCTGTTGGACTACAACCTGAGGTTGTGTGATTTTTAACTTTGTCCAAAAAAAATTCATCTCACACTTGGTCAAATAAATACAAAATTTAGCCCTTCAAATCTAGATATACTTCATACAACCTGCTATTCATAAACACAACACTTTCTTTAAAACTGTTGCGATCATTATTTGATGTTTTAATATTCTGAACATATTAAAAAGCTGTTATAAAAATGTTACATTCCCAGTGATATAGTGGCTTTACTGCAAAGTTTACATTATTGTATGTGCCTGGAGCTGGTGCATAGAAACACCCACAAATGAGAACCTCTCACAAACAGTGGAGTAGAATTTTGTTTCATTATCCCAAACTTCATGCTGGGTTCAATATTGAGCTGACAAACCAGAAATGGAGGTTATCAGACACTGCAGAGCAATTATCAAGGATAACTACGCACCACCTCAAGTAATCCCATCCAAATAAGAGCAACAGGTGAGCTTCCACATCTAAGGGGCTAATTAGTGACCCACCAGTGCTGAAAGATCCACTGGTCCAGAGCTGGAAACTGCCAGCAACTATTTTCCTGGACAAACATGTGAGAGAGTCTACATTACTCCTCATCAGCAGCATAATGGCACAATAACCACAAAGCCATGCTGGTAATTGTAAGTCCATGACAGAGTTATAGAGTCATAGAGACGTACAGCATGGAAACAGACCCTTCAGTTCAATTCGTCCACACCGATCAGATATCCCAATCTAATCTAGCCCCATTTGTCAGCACTTGGCCCATTTCCCTCCAAACCCTTCCTATTCATATATCCATCCAGATGCCTTTTAAATATTGCACTTGTAACAGCCTCCACCACTTCATCTGGTAGCTCATTCTATACACTCACCACCCTGTGTGAGAAAAAGTTGCCCCTTGGTCCCTTTTATATCTTTCCCCCCACCCTAAACTTATGCACTCTTGTTCTGGACTTCACCACCCCAGGGAAAAGACCTTGTCCATTTATCCAAACCATGCCTCATGATTTTATAAGCCTCTATGAAGTCACCCCTCAGACTTTGATGCTCCACGGAAAACAGCCCCAGCCTATTTCAGCCTCTCCCTATAGCTCAAATCCTCCATCCCTGGCAACATCCTTGTAAATCTCTTCTGAACCTTTTCAAGTTTCACAACAACTTTCTGATGGGAAGGAGACCAGAACTGTACACAATATTCCAACAGTGGCCCAACCAATATCCTGTACAACTGCAACAGGACTTCCCAACTCCTGTACTCAATACTCTGACCAATAAAGGAAAGCATATCAAACACCTCCTTCACTATCCTATCTACCTGCAACTCCACTTTCAAGGAGCTATGAGCCTGTACTCCAAGGTCTCTTTGTTCAGCAACGTTCCCTAGGACCTTACCATTAAGTGTATAAGTCCTGCTAAGGTTTGCTTTCCCAAAATGCAGCACCTCGCATTAATGGAATTAAACTCCATCTGCCACTTCTCAGCCCATTGGCCCATCTTGTCAAGATCCTGATGTAATTGGAGGTAACCCTCTTCGCTGTCCACTCCATCTCCAATTTTGGTATCATTTACTAATTGTACTTCTTATGCTTGCATCCAAATCATTTATGTAAATGACAAAATGTAGAGGTCCCAACACCAAGCCATGTGGCACGCCACTGGTCACAGACCTCCAGTCTGAAAAACCACCCTCCTCCACCACCCTCTGTCTTCTACCTTTGAGTCAGCTTGTATCCAAATGGCTAGTTCTCCATGTATTCTATGAGATATAACCTTGCTAATCAGTCTCCCATGGGGAACCTTGTCGAATGCCTTACTGAAGTCCATATAGATCACATCTACTCCTCTGTCCTCATCAATCCTTTGTTACTTCTTCAAAAAACTCAAGCAAGTTTGAGAGACTTGATTTCCTGCACACAAAGCCAGGTTGACTATACCCTAATCAGTCCTTGCCTTTCCAAATACATGTACATCCTGTCCCTCAGGATTCCCTCCAACAACTTGCTCACCACCGATGTCAGGCTCACTAGTGTGTAGTTCCTTGGCTTGTCCTTACCACCCTTCTTAAACAGTGGCACCATGTTAGCTAACCTCCGGAGTTCCGGAACCTCACCTGTGACTACCGATGATACAAATATCTAAGCAAGAGGCCCGGCAATCACTTCTCTAGCTTCCCACAGAGTTCTAGAGTACACCTGATCAGATCCTGGGGATTTATCCACTTTTATGCATTTCAAGACATCCAACACTTCCTCCTCTGTAATATGGACATTTTGCAAGGTGTCACCATCTATTTCCCTACATTCTATATCTTCCATATCCTTTTCCACAGTAAATGTGATGCAAAATACTCTTTTAGTACCTCCCCCATTCTCTAAATTCCACACAAAGGTCCTATTCTCTCCCTAGTTACTCTTTGTCCTTAATGTATATGTAAAGATCCTTTGGATTCTCCTTAATTCTATTTGCTAAAGCTATCTCATGTCCCCTTTTTGCCCTCCTGATTTCCCTCTTAAGTATACTCCTATTGCCTTTATACTCTAAGGATTCACTCGATCTATCCTGTCTAGACTTTCATATGCTTCCTTCTTTTTCTTAACCAAACCCTCAATTTCTTTATTTATCCAGCATTCCCTATACCTACCAGCCTTTCTTTTCACCCTAACAGGAATATACGTTCTCTGGATTTTCGTTATCTCATTTCTGAAGGCTTCCCATTTTCCAGTTGCCCCTCTACCTGCAAACAACTGCCCCTAATCAGCTTTTGAAAGTTCTTGCCTAATCCCGTCAAAACTGGCCTTTCTCCAATTTAAAACTTCAACTTTTAGATCTGATCTATCCTTTTCCATCACTCTTTTCATCTAATAGAATTATGGTCACTGGCCCCAAAGTGCTCCCCCACTGACACCTCAGTTACCTGGTCTGCCTTATTTCCCAACAGTAGGTCAAGTTTTGCACCTTCTCTAGTCAGTACATCCACATCAGAAAATTTTCTTGTACTCATTTAGCAAATTCCTCTCCATCTAAACCCTTAACACTATGACAGTCCCAATCTATGTTTGGAAAGTTAAAATCCCCTACCTTAACCACCCTATTAAATCAAAGAAATGTTGGCAAGATACTGAAGTGCAATCCATGTGTCTAAAAGCATATGAGAAAGGCAGTACGTTTATGCATAAATTTACATGAAGCAATCTACCAATTAAAAGTAATAATCATTGCACCATAATTCTAATGTGCATAAAAAATTTTTACCAAGACTGATAAGCTATAGCATAAAATGCAACATTCAAATGCAGCCCATTGAGAGAAGTTAAACAGCCACTGAAATTATATTTGCTCTTTCCACCAACTTATTTTGAATATTCTGAACCTCAATGTGGAATTTGCTGCCAGATGGCATAGAACAGGTTAGTAGCTTGTGAATCATTTGAAAAGGTTAAGAGAAGGACTTGAGTGATGACTCAAGGAGTTATACTCTGAGTAGCTGTATTTACAAGGTATTATCGAGGTTCAATCCCTGGTCAACATTGCAATATCTAATCTGTAAGGAGTAATAGAAGCAGCACAACTGTTCTGATACCCCACTGCAGCACCAAGTGTGTACTGGCCCTGGGTAGGCCATCATCAAATTGAAATGTTAAACAAAGCCCCATCTGCCTGTTGGGGTGAATGCAAAGAATCTCATTATATCCAACAGAAGCAGGATAGTTAATCTAGGTAGTCAGCACTGCTGCCTCACAGAGTCAGAGAACCAGGTTTGATTCCAGCCTTGGGTGACTGACTATCTGTGTTGAGTTTGGACAGGTTTTCACCCAGTGCTCCGGTTTCCTGTCACTGTCCAAAGATGTTCAGGTTAGGCGGATTGGCCATGCGAAATTATCCCAAAAAGTGTCCTGGGATGACCAGGCAAGGTGGATGAGCCATGGGAAACATTGTGTTACAGCAACAGGATTAGGAATGTACTGGGTGAGATGCTCTTCAGAGGGTAAGTACAGACCTGATGGGTTAAACCGCTTCTTTCCACACTGTAGGGATTCTATAATTCTAAGATTCAAGTGTCTTGGCCAAAATGCATTCAAACAATATCACAAAACAAATTATCCTGCTGTTATCTAGATGTACGAGGTGTATATATTAGCTGCTGTGTTTTTTACGTTACGGAAGTGACTAGATGTTCAATGCACTTCATTGGCTATAAAGCAATTTTGAGCAGTCTGGCAGTCTTACAAAACACAAACAAAAGCTTTTCCTTTTTTTTGCTGTATCTTGTTTTGAGTGTGGTAGGGGAAAAAAGGGGATCGCAATGGGAGTAGAAAACTCCTCCACTGGAAATACACATGCATAACAAACAAAGCCCACAAAACTTTGGAAACCTCAGGTCTAAAGAAGAGTCATGTTGGGCTCAAAGTTTTAATGCTGTTTCTCTCTCCATACATGCTATCAACACTGCTGAGCTTTTTCCAACCATGCTTTTTTACTTCCCTAGATTTCTAACATGCATAGCATTTGTCTGTGCTTAATGATCATTTGTCTGTGCTTAATGATCATTTGCAGCTAATTTGTAATGTACGAACTTAGTGCAGAATGCACACTACTACAGCTCAAAAAGCCATAGACTCCCTGACAGCAAGGAAAATTCAAAAAAGGTAGAAAACAACTATCGCTACTCAAGTATGGAAAGCCCACTCATTACTATAAACTCTTTTGCTGGAGATAAGACTAGGATGTGTTATGACATAAACTCTACCATGTTTAACAAGATCAAAGGCAATCGAGGGGAATTGCAACTACTGGGCTTGTGCCAGTTATTCAAAGAAAGATCCCATCACTAGTCACAGAATGTGCCCAGAGGTAGAATGTGGTTTCAGTTTACACAAATTATGGTAGGCAAGTTGGCAGCTTCAGAACTCCAGAGGAGCAGCAAACAGTACTCAAACAAAATTTTATTTTGTGGATCACACAAAAGCATGGGACACAGTGAGCTGATACTGGGGTAAACTGACGATTATGTCAATCTCGCTTTACCATTCAAAATGGTCCTTTTGTGATAATATCCATCATCCTACTGGATAGGAAAGCAGGCTGAAGGAACCAAATCATCAATCCTGCTCCTAATGTGTTTGTTGATATGATGCTACATTGATTGCCCACACAAGCACCAGCTCCAAATGGTCAAAGACTCTCAACTCCTATGTTTGTCACAATATTTGTACTGTACTTGTCCTATGTTCTCCCTCACAGAGTGTAAGAAAAGCCATTGATTGCTATGGGATAAGGTGTTGCAGCATAACTGCTAAAGATCATCGTCCACCATTCACTCTGGAATCAGAAATTCTGCATCTCAAATTTAAGGTGACATACAACTTAATTAAGTTATTCAATGGAGAACTCAACACCTGCAATGGCAAGGCAGTCAACAACTTTCGCCAACTAACAAAACGGACATGAAGAAACAATAAATTAATTGATGTTTATCTACACAGCTTGCATTCACAGCACATAACTGTATGGAGAGACCAGGACAACCTTCACAGACTCAATAACATCCATCTCCTGTGTTTATGGCATATCCAGATGGAAAGATAAAAATCATCTCTCACTGATTAAGGAAACCACATTCTTGAATCAGAAAATTGAAAAGTGAACTAAAGATTAAGCAGCTTTAAAATAGGAAATGCAAGAGAGAAACCAAACACCATACAGTGTGTTTGTAATGGTAAGTACACAACCTCAACTGTACATGCACAATGATCTGAATGACCGGTCCTGCCACAATTTATTTAATGCCACAAGTATCAAGGTGGTGGACAATAGGATTAAGGTGAAACACTTTTAAAGCAATATAATGAATACCTTTCTCAATTCAGAACTTTTAACTTGATCAACCTCTAAGATACAGTAGCTCGCGTAGGTCATTCAAGAGGAGAGTGGTGCTAGAAAAGCACAGGTCAGTCAATATCCAAGGACTAGGAAAATCAACGTTTCGGGCAAAAGCCCTTCATCAGAAATGAGGCAGGGAGCCTCCAGGGTGAAAGAGGAAGTAAATGGGCAGGTGTTACATATTCTGTGATTGCAAGGGAAACCTCCGTGGTCTCCACCTGGAGGCTCCCTGCCTTAGTCCTGAAGGGCTTTTGCCCGAAACATCAATTTTCCTGCTCCTAGGATGCTGCCTGACCTGCTGTGCCTTTCCAGCACAATTGTCATGTTGATTCTGATCTCCAGCATCTGCAGTCCCCATTTTCACCATGTAGGTCATTCAGCCCATCATATCTGCTCTGCTCTTCAATGATATCATGGCTCATCTGAGTCCTCAACTCTGCCCTTTAGTTTTAGACTCTCCCACAAAGAGAAACTAATCTTGAAACTTACAAAATTCTTCAGGAATTTGACAGAAGATAATGTAAATTTCAATGAATACAAATCCAACCTACTCAACCTCTCCTCATAAGACAGTCCCTTCATATCTGGGATCACCTAGTGAATGTGTTCTGCACTATTTCCAGTGCCAGTTTATTTTTTTCTTAGATAAAGGGGGCCAAAATTGTTCATAACAATCAGCTGATTTAACTTTTGAGAATATTTTGTTGAATGTCTTCTGGAAATCCAAATACAACACATCTACTGGTTCTCCTCAATATATTCTGATTGATACTAATTCAGGCACTACTTCTCTTTCATGAAAACATGCTGCCTCTGCTTGATTAGATTATCATTTTCCAAATGGCCTGCTATTGCTTCCTTAATATTTTACCAACAATAAAACAAAAGAACTGATGATGCTGTAAATGAGACAATAACAAATTGCTAGAGAAAGCAAGTAGGCCTGACAGCATCTGCAGAGAAAGCAGAACTGGTATTTCAGGTTCCGTGACCCTTCCTCAGAACTGAGGGTGTGTCTGGGCCTTTGATGGTGAGGAGGAAGTAAATGAGCAGGTGTTACATATTCTGTGATTGCAAGGGAAAGTGTGTGGTGATGTGGGGGAGATATTCAGAATACACAAGGAGTGGGTCCAAATGTCCTGGATGGAATCGTCCCTATGGAACGCTAACGAGGGAGAGGATGGGTATATGTATCTGGTGGGGGCCATCCCGCTGGAGCTGGTGGAAATTGTAGCTCATTTTTCTTTGGATATGGATGTGGTAGGATTGTAGTAGGATGAAGGAGAGAGCGAAGATTGGAGGTGATGTCCGAAGTGTGGAGGTACGCTTGAGGGCCCTGTCAACCACCGTGGTAGAGAATCCTCAGTTGACGGTGAGGGACACTTTGGAGGCCCCTTTGTCAAATTTGGCATTACCACAGCAGATGCAGAAGTGAGGGAGGAACTGGGAGAATGGAATAGCCTGTTTACAGGAATTAGGGTGACTGTGTCAAGGTAACTGGGAATCCTTTTGCAGTGAATATTGGTGGTCAACCTAACTCCAAAAATGTAAACAGAAATGCTGAAGAGGTGAAGAGTCAGAGATGGACCAGGTGAAGGCAAGAGCAGGGTGGAAGGTGGAAGTAAAATAGATAAACTTTTTCAATTTCAGCCAAAAAACAGAATGATTTCCCAGAGAAACAGTTGTGATTGGGGACTACAGGATGACTAGAAGATGGAATGTTCCACATAGCCCAAAAAGAGACAGGAATAACTGGGACCCATGCAGGTACCCATGACCACCCCTTTGATCATAAGAAAATGGGAGGAGTTAAAGGAGAAGTTGCTCAAAGTAAGGACAAGCTAGGCCAGGCAGAGGAGGATAATGGTGGATGGGGAAAATTCAGGTAATTTTTTCCAGGATGAAGTAGAGTGGCCTGAGACCATCCTGATAGGGGAATGGACATGTAAAGGGATTGCACATCCATGGTAAAAAAAAAAGTGAAGGTTTTCAGTCAACTGAAAATTATGAAACTGGCACAAAAATGTCAGAAGTATCATCAATATAAGTGGGAAGGAACAGAACAAGGGAGAGAGAAAAAATGAGGTAGGAAGAGGAGAATTCAGTGGGGCTGAAGCAGGCAGAAACAATGGTCCTACCCTGACAGTCCTTCTTACTGGTTTTGTGAAGGAGGTAGAAGCGGACTGTGCGTAATTTGGGGACAATAAGCTTGGATAGACAGTTCCTGGAGAGATCATCAGATGAAATATAGAAGTCAATACATCAGACAACAAGAGCACTACCCTTTTTGGAAGGCTTAATACAAAATCAGAGTTAAATTTGAGAGATTTGAGTGTAGTCAGTGCAGAAGGAATGAATAAGGAGTGGGGAGACAGAGAAACATTATGGCATTAGTTCTCGATGAACAGGTCGAGTGCAGGTAAAATGCCAGAGGGAGAGAGGTTCAGGTGGAGGGACAGCATCAGAAGACAGGAAAGCAACTTGTTGGATGGGGAGAGGACTCTTATCCAATGTCTGGCTCAGACTACCCCACGTGAATTCCACTCAGGTTTCATCCCTCATACTTTGAATCCACCCATGGTCACAGGTATCTTTCTTTCATCCTTAGCAGGATATATTTTTTGCTTAGAGTCATGACTTACATCTTTAAATGCCTGCCACTGCTTGCTGAGTGTTAGCCCTGCTAATCTATTTACCCAATTCACTTCAGCTCACTCTATCGTCATTTCATGATCACTACTTCCTCGAAGAGCTTTTACTCAGATTATTTATTAAACTGGCCCAGTTACCCATAATCAGATCCAAGATGTAATTCTCCTAGTTGACTCCATGACATGTTACTCTAGGAAACTATACCTAATACACATTATTAATTTGTTCATGTAGCCACCCTTTCCAATTTAATTAACCTAAACAACACGAAGACTAAAGTCACCCGTAAGTATTGCTCTATTACCTTTTCCATCCCTTGTGTTCCACTGAACTTTTGAGGAAAGTTAATCATTAAGTTCCCAGTTTTGATCTCCATGTAACCATGTTTCCTTAATGGGTATGCGATCATCTTCATTTACCTCTATGTGCACTGGCAGTTCATCCAACTTAATCAGAATGCTTTATGTATTAACATACAAAATCTTTCTCAGCTTGTTCTGTTACCAAATTTCCCTGCCTTTTTAGGTTGCTTGGTACAATTATATTCCTTTATTCTGCTCCTTTCTTTTATTTTCTCAATCCTATATTCTTAGATTTTATAATTTCCCATGCAACCTGAACCCACCCATTTTTAGTTTAAAGAGCTATCTCCTGCCCTATTTACGCGACTCACCAGGACTTTGGTCCCAGGATGATTCAGGCAGAACCCATACCATCAGAACAGCTCCCTACTTCCCTGTCCCATGTATTCAAACTTGAGCCATACATTTACTTCTAATCTTGTTGACCCCATGCCAATTATGATTAAGACCTGAACCACAAACTGAGATCACTACCTGTTTGGTTCTGCTTTCTGAATTAGCCCCTAGCTGCTCATATTCCCTCAACAGAACCTCATTCCTCTTTTGACCTATATTGTTGGCACCAATGTCAACCATGACAAATGAATCATTCCTCTCCCAGTGCACGTTTCTCTGCAATCCAGACGAGATATCCAGAACACCACACCAGGCAGGTAACACAGACTTCAGGACTGTGGATCCTGGCCAATAAGAACACCTCTCCGCCCCCATCCCCTCTCCAGCCTATCACCCTCACCTTAACCTCCTTCTACTTATCGCATTCCCAACGCCCCTCCCCAAAGTCCCTCCTCCCTTCGTTTTATCTTAGCCTGTTTGGTCCTCATTCCTGAAGGGCTTATGCCCGAAACGTCGATCCTCCTGCTCCTTGGACGTTGCTTGACCTGATCCGCGTTTCCAGCAATACATTTTTCACCAGAAAGAACAATGCTTATTCCCCAAATTATTCCAATGACCTGACCTGTTAACTGTTTTCTTTCCACTGATGCCACTAGACCAGATGGGTTTTTCAACAATTTCTGGTTTTGTTGGATTTCCAACATCTGCATTGGATTTTTGTCAGGTAACAAGCTGAGACAGCATTTCCATGTTTTCAGGGTGTGAGGAAAGAGAATTCCTTCTGTTGCCAAGCCTGAGCAATGTCATGATGAATTTTTTTAAAAAACAGCTTTATAATGTTGCCACATGAAACAGCAGGCAACAGTGTCTCAAGCTTGTGTAGGACAGTGTCTCAATATAGGATGAAGACAAAACCATTAACTTCAAGAACATTACAGAGATACCAGTTCCTTTTTCAATACTGAAAACATAATCTTAGAATATTCTTTCTCATTACATTTTAGACAGCTGGTTACAGTTAGTAACTATTTGCTTTATCCAACTGTTTCCATACTAACTTTAACAAAAAATGAAAGTCAGAGCAATTTCTTTATACTGATGAGATCACATCCAAGAAAAACAAAAAACCCCACAGCAAAAAGTAATTTGTTGCTCATTCTCCAGTCCTTCCTACAACTGAGATATTGACATATGGAAACAAATTCCAAAGTACATTTCCATAGCCAAGAATCAAGCAACCCTTCCTCGTTTATGTCATATTGGCACAGACAATCTTTGGCCTTCTGTGCATTTATACAACATTGATCGCTCACTCCTTAATCACTACACTCAAATTTTGATCTTACCCCTAGATCTTCCTCGTCCTTTTCACATTTTTCTATGTTGCAAGTTCACTCCATTCCTTCATCATCTAAATTTCATCAGCCTTAGTACTGGCATCACAATTTACATCTTCCAACTCTTAAATTTTTCCTTCCATTAAAGATTTGCATTTCAATTGCAGTTTTGTAAAGAAAATACATCATTTTCCTAACAGGTACCATGAAAAAAAATTACATCCCAACCACATTGGTAATTCCAATGTACACATTTGGATGAATACAGGTTCAGAAGATTTTTATTCCACACATTCTTTCATACATTATTTCCTACACATTGAATTGCAATAGTGTATTTTCCCTTCGAGTCCAGATCACCCTGCATGCTAGCATTTCAATGGTTTGGTGTTTCTTGGAAGAAAAGCTACAAGAGGGAATTTTTTTAAAAAACTTTTAAAATTCACTCATGGGATCTGGACTAGTATTTGTTGTCCATCGTTAGCTGCCCTCAAGGTAGTGGTAGTGAACTGCATTCTTGAACTGCTGTAATCCACATGATGTTAGTGGACCATTAAAGGAGGGAATTCTAGGATCTTGACCAACAACACAAGGAATGGGAATATATTTCCAAGACTGGATGGAGAGGGGCTTGGAGGGGAACTTCCATGTGGTGGAGTGTCCATCTATCTGCTGCTCTTCTCCTCATAGATGGAGGTTTGGGAAACTGCTGTCTAAGGAGCCCTGGTGACTTTTGCAGTGCATCTTGTAGGCGGTATATACCACAGCTACAAAACATCAGTAGTGAAGGAAATGAACTTTTTTTCTTGGATTTCCAACACTATGTAAGGCGATAAGGCAGTGAGTTCCAGCCTCTGGATCCATTCATCAACGAAACCTGCAGTAGTTGCCAGAAACAAATTTGGGCATAATTTTGAATGTCATTGTCCCCAGCATTATTCCCTGATAAACATCACTTCACATTTTTCTAGCCTGAGCAGCTCTTCAGAAAGTTTTGAGGCGGGGGGGGGGGCTGTTGAGAATCTGGAACTAGCTGTGTTTTGGCTACAATTTGTTGTCCAGTCCAGTCTATGATCTACAAAGGTGTGTATGCAGGACACAGCAAGTTATCTTTTGGGAGTTTGCAATCTACATATTTCTGGAGTAGCCCAGTCTAGCCACTTCCTTTACCAGACAAAAATCTGTGTTTTTTGATCTGTCATATAAATGACTGTCTACTGCCAGCATTTGCACTGCGCATACTCCAAATACTGCTGTGCACTGAACATATCCACGGTTCTTCACTGCAGCAAGTGATGAGTAATATGCATATTTGCCGTAACAAAAAAACTTTTGGAAACACCACATTTACCATTATCCTGGCATTCACTGTATAAAGATCAATACCCTAAAAAGATTCCTTTGTAACAAGATTATTAATTAGATTTTTCATGTCACATAATGCTCAATCTAAAATGGCCCACGCCTTGGTTGCTCATCAGAAGTGGGTTCAGGATCAATATCAAAGCATGCCAGGAATCTTTCCTCCAAACTTGTTCTTTAAGGTTTACCCACTCCACATGTGGACTGAAGTCACCCATGACTACTGCATTTCCCTCACTTTATGCACCTCAAATTTCCTGATTTATGCCATTTTAAGTCTTACCATTACTGTTGGAAACCTATAAACCTCTCCAACTAATGTTTACTACCCCTTGTTGTTTATGACTTTCATCCAAACAGATTCTACTGTTCTTCTGATTAGAGATCTGCTGCTTACCAATACATTGATCCCACCTTTTGTTATCAGCTTTATACTACCTCCCTTCCTTTTTCTCTAACCTTGCTAACTACCAAATACCTTTAAACATTCATTTCCTAGTCTCAGTAACCTTGCAGCCACTTTTCCATAATGGATTTTTTTTTCATATCCTTTTACTTCTACTAGCATGATCAAGTCATACAACTTATATGAATTCAGATAGTGTTATTATCAAAGCAGAATTAAAAGCCCTATCCTGTATATTGATAGTAGGAATTGTGTCTGCTGCTTTCACTTCCCATGATGAGCTGTTTTAATTCTCTGAACTCTTTGTCAAATTCCTATCCAGCTGACAAACTGGTTTAAACCTTCCCCAATAGCACTAACAAATCTCTCTAAACAATTAAAAGGTTAGCCCTGGTCTTATCATGTTGCCTTTTCACAACTTCAGAGTGCTTTAAGGAGGAGGGGATATTCATATTGATTTCACAAATCTGTCATCATGGACGAAGACCCCCTGAGATTCACCCAGTATAGTTTGGGCTGGAAAAAGCATCAAAGCACAGTGCAAAGTTCATAGTGACCTTTCATGTTTGTTTGCCATAAATTAAGTTTCCAACTTCCTTTTTGTCTAGCATGAAGTTAGACATTGTGTAAGAATAGGCCAACACAGGAGGCGTGTTGAATTTTAAAAGAGATTGTGAATTCCCGAGAGTTGTGAATGTCCATTTTTAATACTATTCACTGCAGACTTGATACTGTTGGTGGTTTAAATGCCAAGTATCACAACTTGTGGTAGCCATTTCAATAGCTCGCTTGGATCCAGTTTTTAAAAGTATTGAAAAGACCTGAAAATTCATAACATGGGATCTCTAAATCAAGCATGATATCAGCGTAGTACAGTTCCTTTCTCCATGTGCTCATACCATTTCTTCCCCTCTCATCAACCTGTTCAGAGATGTTATTACACACCTCTGGAGCAGGTGGAACTTGAACTCAGGCCTCGTGGTCCTGGGTAGGGAGGCTGGCGCTTGGCAATAAGAGTGGCCTTGCAGTTTCTCCTTAAATGCATATTTGCCATTCAGCTCAAGTACACGTGCTGGTGACATTCTTGTTCTACCCATGCTATGCTCTCTGTCTATGGCCACTAATTTTGAACTCCCCAAAAGTGGAAACATATTCTCTACATTTAGCCTAGAAAACCTTTCCATAATTTTAAAGGCCTCTGTTTGTTTAAGCCACTCTCAACATCTATTACTCAGAGAAAAGAAAAGGCAAGACTGGGGTTAGTTCCCACACTGGTGTCATCCTTGTACATTGTTTTTATATTGTGTCCAAGTCACTTAGATCAGCCTTCAGTCTCACAAAATGATGGCCTGCAAAGTGGTGGTCAGCCTTGGTCAAGCATCACCAAACTCAGGAGCCAAACGTTGCCATATTTGTTTCTCTCAATGGGCTGGAAAGGTGTATGACTCACTGACTTGTGTTGCTCTCTTGCATCCTCTTAGCTGGGCCAGCATTTATCACCTGTCCCTAGTTGCCCTCAAGATGATGACGGTGAGCTGCCTTCTTCAATTTCTGCAGTCCACATGCTGTCGGTTGACCCACACTTCCAGTATGGAGGGGATTCCAGGTATTTGACTGAATGACAGTGAAGGAATGGTGACATATTTCCAAGTTGGAACTTGAAGTTGGTGTTTCCATGTATTTTGTCACTTGCTATTTCTCCACACACTCAGTTTGAATGCAGCAGCTGCAACTTTTGAAATGCACTTAGATTTCAGCATCAAATGGCAGATTCCTAGTTATTCAAATTGCCCAGTGTCTTTACACACTTTTGATAATTTGCAAACACATAAAACAAAGTAGTCCAAAAGGAGTGTAACTAAAATTCTGTACAAATCAAAACATCCCTGCTTTACTTTTCAATTCTACTTTGCGACAAATGAATCAAGTGGTTTGCTTGTTATTTAATATAGCAAACAAATGGGTTGTTATGAAATAAGTCAAAGTGAAGAGAACTTTAAACCAACATTGTTGAATGCAAGTCAGAGGAAGATAGTACTCTGTCCGGTCCACACCTTGTATTACTGCATTCATTGGTTGATTGTGGCCACTAAGATACAAGAGGTACATACAAATGCTGGTGCTAATGCAGTGAAGGCCAAGGCACTGATAATGAAATTGGAGAGATATTGAGAAAGCTTCTTGAAAAGGATGTACTTGAGGAATTACCCAAGAGGCATTTCAGAAAGTAAATGGTCTGGAACACAATTACTTTGAATGAAAATTAAGAGACTGGCTCCAAAACTATGAGTAACCTATCATTGCAACAAATTCAGTCAATTCTTATTGAATTGCCAGTTAAAAATAGAAAGGGTCAAAGAATAGTAATTATCAACCATGGCCTGAGTGAATGATGCAGCATACTCAAGGGGCTGAATGGCCCATTTCTGGTCCTGTCTTACAGTCTTAGGAATAATTATAATGTATCAACAGTGCATATTTATAAAAGAGTGGTATTACAGTTGCTAAATGAAGCTAGATGCATGCTCATGTGATATTCTGACCACATGACATCTAATTCATGTGACATCTGATAACATGACTTGATTTCAGCTTGCTTGATACATACATGGTAATTCAGTCTTCAGGAGGTTGCTGACGAGATGAGATGACAGTGAAGTTGAGAATGGGAAGAAAAGAATGCCAAGAACCACTTCTCCACTCTGGATGGTTGTGCTTTGCTAAGATATTGACAGCTGTGATTTCTTTTAAGCTTTTCACTGCTATATAATTGTTAAATAGACATTTCAAAAGGCATTTCAAAATTTTGCTTCCATCATCTTTATTCATTCTCATTGAGCTTGTTGCTATTGTACGATTTATAGAGAAACAAATACTGTAAAATGATCTTACGTGATATTGGGAAAGGCCTCAGGAATTCCAGTGCACCAAGATAAATTTTCATTGCCCAGGATGTCTGGAGCTGTGGAAAGTACAAATACTTTTAATACAATTTCCCATGGAAAGAATTTCTAATTTAAAAAAGAAATCAGCAATGAGCCCATATGACAAAGGCTCTGCATTTTAAAATTCAAATTACTGGGAGATGCAACATACTGGCAACTTACAGTCAGACAGCTATAAAGATGTACAGCATGGAAAGAGACCATTCGGTCCAACTCGTCCATGCTGAGCAGATATCCCAACCCAATCTAGTCCCACCTGCCAGCACCCAGCCCCTATCTCTCCAAACCCTTCCAATTCACGTACGCATCCAGATGCCTTTTAAATGTTCCAATCGTACTAGCCTTCAGCACTTTCTCTTGGCAGCTCATTCCATACATGTACCATCCTCTGCGTAAAATAGTTGTCTCTTAGGTCTCTTTTATATCTTTCCCCTCTCACCTAAAACCTATGCCCTCCAGTTCGGGAAGGAGACCAGAATTGTATGCAATATTTCAAACGTGGCCTAGCCAATGTCCTGTACAGCCGCAAAATGACCTCCCAACTCCTGTACTCAACACTCTGACCAATAAAGGAAAGCATTCCAAATGCCTTCTTCACTATCCTACCTACCTATGACTCCATTTTCAAGGAGCTATGAACCTGCACTCCAAAGTTTCTTTGTTCAGCAACACTCCTTAGGACCTTACCATTAAGCCTATAACTCCAGATAAGATTTGCTTTCCCAAAATGCAGCATTTCGCATCTACCGAAATTAAACTCCATCTGTCATTCCTCAGCCCATTGGCCCATCTGATCAAGATACTGTTGTAATTTGAGGTAACCTTCTTCGCTGTCCATTACACCTCCAATTTTGGCATCATCTGCAAACTTACTAACTATCTCTCTTATGGTCACATCCAAATCATTTATATAAATGACGAAAAGTAGAGGACCCAGCACTGACCCTTGTGGCATTCCAATGGTCACAGGCCTCCAGTCGAAGAAACAACCTTCCACCACCACCCTCTATCCTCTACCTTTGAGCTAGTTCTGTATCCAAGTGGTTAGCTCTCCCTGTATTCCATGAAATCTAAACTTGCTAACCAGTCTCCCATGGAGAACCTTGTCAAATGCCTTACTGAAGTCCATATAGATCATGTTCACTACATTCAATCCTTTTCGTTAAAAAAACTCAATTAAGTTTGTGAGACATGATTTCCCACACACAAAGCCATGTTGACTATCCCTAATCAGTCCTTGCCTTTCCAAATACATGTACATCCCATCCCTCAGGATTCCCTCCAACAAATTGCCCACCACCACCACCATTAAGCTCATCAATCTATACTTCTCTGGCTTGTCCTTACTTCTTAAACAGCTGCACCATGTTACCCAACCTCCAGTCATCCGGCACCTCACCTGTGACCATTGATGATACAAATATCTCAGCAAGGCACCCAGCAATCACTTCCCTAGCTTTCCACAGAGTTCCAGAGTACACCTGATCAGGTTCTGGGGATTTATCCACTTTTATGCATTTCAAGACATCCAGCACTTCCTCCTCTGTAACATGAACATTTTGCAAGATGTCACCATCTATTTCCCTACAGTCCATATCGTCCATGTCCTTTTCCACAGTAAACACCAATGCAAAATACTCATTTAGTACCTCAGCCATCTCCTGCTGATCGCCTTGCTGATCTTTGAGGAGCCCTATTCTCTCCTGAGTTACTCTTTTGTCCTTAATGTATTTGTAAAAACCTTGTGGATTCTCAATAACTCTATTTGCCAAAGCTATCTCATGTCCCCTTTTTGCCCTCCTGATTTCCCTCTTAAGTATACTCCTAGTGCCTTTGTACTCTTCTAAGGATTCACTCGATCTATCCTGTCTATACCTGACATATGCTTCCTTCCTTTTCTTAACTAAACCCTCAATTTCTTTGGTCATCCAACATTCCCTATATCTACCAGCCTTCCCTTTCACCGAAGCAGCAATATACGGTCTCTGGATTCTCGTTGTCTCATTTCTGAAGGCTTACCATTTTCCAGCTGCCCATTTATCTACGAACATCTGCCCCAATCAGCTTTTCAAAGTTCTTGCCTAATACCATCAAAATTGGTCTTTCTCCAATTTAGAACTTCAATTTTAGATCTGGTCTATCCTTTGCATCACTCTTTTAAACTAATGGTCGCTGGCCCCAAAGTGCTCCCCCACTGATACTTCAGTCACCTGCCCTGCCTTATTTCCCAAGAGTAGGTCAAGTTCTGCACCTTCTCTAGTCGGTACATCCACATGCTGAATTAGAAAATTTTCTTGTACACACTTAAATTCCTCTCCATCTGAATCCTTAACACTATGGCAGTCAGTCTATGTCTGGAAAGTTAAAATCCCTTACCATAACCACCCTATTATTCTTACAGATAACTGAGATCTCCTTACAAATCTGTTTCTCAAATTTCCCGCTGACTATTAGAGGGTCTACAATAAAATCCCAATAAGATGATCATCCCTTTCTTATTTCTCAGTTACACCCAAACAACTTCCCTGGTTGTATTTCTGGGAATATCCGCCCTCAGTACAGCTGTAATGCTATCTCTTATCAAAACACCACTCCCTCTCCTCTCTTGCCTCCCTTTCTGTCCTTCCTGTAGCATTTGTATCCTGGAACGGTCAGCTGCCAGTCCAGTCCATTCCTGAGCCATGTTTCTGCAATTGCTACGATATCCCAGTCCCATGTTCCTAACCATGCTCAAAGTTCATTTGCCTTCCTTGTTAAGACTCGTGCATTGAAATAAATGCACCTTAATTTATCGGTCTTACCTGGTTCTCTGCTTTGTCCCTGCCTGCCCTGACTGTTTGACTTGCTTCTTTTATCATCTGTACCAGTCTCAGATTGATCTCTTTCCTCATTATCTCCATGGGTCCCACACACCACCACCACAATTGCTGAAATCCCCCAGAATAGCTCTAAGAAATCTCCCTGCCAGTATATTAGTCCCCTTCTAATTCAGTTGCAATCAGTCGTTCTTGTACAGGGCACTTCTACCCCAGATGAGATTCCAATGATCCAAAAGCGGAACCCTTCTCCCATATACCAGCTCCTCAGTCATGCATTCACCTGTTCTATCCTCCTATTCCTACCCTCACTAGCTCCAGCACCAGGAGTAATCCAGATATTACTACTCTCTTGGATCTCCTTTTTAAATTCCTGCCTAACTCTGTATATTCTCCCTTCAGAGTCTCATCCTTTTCCTTTCCTAAGTCATTGGTTCCAATATTTACAAAGACCTCCCGCTGGGCCGTCTACCCCTTGAGAACATTCTATACCATCTTGGAGACATCCTTGATCCTGGCACCAGAGAAGCAACACACAAGCCTGGTTTTTCGTTCCTGGCCATAGAAGCGTCTGCCTGTGCCTCAGACTAGAGTGTCCCCTAACACACTTGATCTACTGGAACCTGACGTACCCCTCACTGCATTAGAGCCAGTCTTGATACCAGAAACTTGGCTGTTCGAGCCACCTTCCCCTGAGAATCCATCACCCCCTACATTTTCCAATACAGCATACTTGTTTGAAATGGGGATAGCCACAGAAGACTCCTGCACTACCTGCCGAACTCTCTTAACTTTCTTGGAGTTAACCCATCTATGTGAATGTATCTGTAATTTTTCTCCCTCCCTATAACTGCCATCCATCACATCCCCTTCCACTTGTAAATTCCTGATTGCCTCTAACAGTGTCTCCAACCGATCCATTCTATCTGATGGGAATCGCAACCAATGACATTTATTGCAAATATAATCCTCAGTTACACGTAAGCTCCCTAAGAATTCTCACATCCAACAAGAGCAAATTACTCTAAAGGCCATTTTTTTGTTTCTTCCAATCTACAGACACAGAAAATAGCACTGTCGTATTCCTCTACAAAACACTGCTCCAGTTTAAATAAATACTTACGACTTATATTTTTAAGATTAATCAAGAGACATATCTCAATATAACAATCAAGAAAGAACCCACTCTACAGACTACTGCCGACATACTGTAGGGTCACACGTAAAAATATTCACACAACTGTTTCTGCGCTGACCTCTCCCAAACAAGTTCCTCCAAGATTAGTTGTGAATTTCATTATTTGCTAATTCTCTCAGATGCACTCCGATGTCCAGCAGTAATTCAAACAGCAAAGTCAGCAACTGCACAGGTTCACTGCAGTGCCAGGGAGCAGTATGGGCATGTCTCTCTTTCTCTCTCTCTCTCTCTCTCCCCAACCCCGCAATGACCTCATTATGTGCTAACTTTGTCTGTTTCTCTTCCTTTTATAAAGCGCTGTTGTTTTCACTTTTTTTTCACTGAAGTTCCAAAACAATGCAACAGCTTATAAAACAGTAATTGCTGCTCCTGGAATGAGGAAATCACCTCCAACATCTGAAATATCTCAAAGGAGCAGCCTGTTGCAGCCAGAAATTTTTTCCGTTCTCCATCTTGAATTACCCAGAATCCACAACATCCAAATAATTGTAGCTGGTCCTTTCAGCATTAGAAACTTTTTTAAAATTCTGTTGTGGGATGGGAGTGTTGCTGGTTGGCCAGCGAGCATTCTTATCGCCTATCGAGAAGGTGGTGGCAGGATGTCTTCTTGAACTGCTGCAGTCCATATGCTGTAGGCTGACCCACAATGCCTTTAAAAAGGAGAGAATTCCAAGATTTTGACCCAGTAACATTTAAGCAATGGCAATATATTTCTAAGTCAGGATGGGGAGTGGCTTGGAGGAGGAAGCTGTTTAATCACGCACCACCATCCATGACTAGATGTGGCAAAATTGCAGAGCTTAGACTGATCTGTTGATGCGTGATTGCTTACTCCATCACTTGCTGCTAATGCTGTTTGACACAAAGCTAGTCCTGTTTTGTAGCTTCACCAGGTTGACAACTCACTTTTAGGAATGATTGGTGGTCCTCCTATCACATCCTTCTGCACTCTCCACTGAACTGCGGGCAACCCCCTAGCTGGATGATTATGGTTGAGTGTGGGGATGAGCTGGATAATGAGGTTGCAGATTGTTTTGGAATATGATTTTGCTGATGGCCCACAGCACCTCATGGATGCCCAATCTTGAGTCATTGATCTGTTCAAAATTTATCCCATTTAGCACAGTGACACAACATCGCACAACACAACGCAGCATATTCTCAATGTGAAGACAGGACATGGTCTCCACAAGGACTGTGTGGTGGTCACTCCTACTGTTGCTATCATGGACAGATGCATCTGCAGCGGGCAGATTAGTAAGGATGCGATCAAATGTATGTTTCCCTCACCAGCTGCTGCAGACTCTTAAGTCAAGAAGAGTACTGGCACAGTAAGTGAAGGGAAAACTGTTAAAGGGCAGAAACACAGTTAGTCTGCCTTTCAGGGCTGTCAGTCAGAGTCCTCTACATATTAGGATTAAACAGAATGTCAGATACCTGATCATTTTGGCCTGTTCTGCCCTATGGAAACATGTTTATCCTGGAATGAAGGAGATTCAGATATTAAGGGAGATGAAAGTGAATGGTAATTTTGAACTGCATCCCCACAATCAATCTTGTAAACTTGCTCTGGACCACATCATCAGGCAGAACAGAGGAATGGTGGATTGCACAACTGAGGCTTAGGGAAAGATAACAGTGAGTGAAGGAAACTGTTGCAGGCAGTAATAACGGCGAAGTATGGTTCTTGTTGGTGATGGGTACAGTAGTGGAGACAGCAAGCATGAGGTATCAGAGAGATAGTACTTAGGCTGGCTGTGTGGGCTTTGTTCCTGCATTGCACTGCATTCCTCCAGATGGAGGAGGCGGAACTAACATAGATGGCAGCACTGATTAGGCAGTCATTGTATCTAGATTAGAGTGGTGCTGGAAAAACACAGCGGGTCAGGCAGTATCCGAGGAGCAGGAAAATCAATGCCTTGGGCAAAGGCCCTTCTTTGGAATGAAGGCAGCGAGCTTCTGGGGTGGAGAGATGAATGGGAAGGGGGTGGGGCTGAGAAAAGGTAGCCAAGAGTACAATAGCTGGATGGAGGTGGGAATGAAGGTGATAGGTCGGAGAGGAGGGTGAACCGGATAGGTGGGAATGAAGATAGGCAGGAATGACGATAGGCAGGTAGAACAGGTCACGAGGATGGTGCTGAGCTGCCAGGTTGGAACTGGGGTAAGGTGGAGGGAGGGGAAATGAGGAAACTGGTGAAGTCCACATTGATGCCCTGGGCTTGAAGTGTTCCGAGGTGGAAGATGAGGCGTTATTCCTCCAGGCCAGATGGTGAGGGAGTGGTGGTGGAACAGCCCATGACCTGCATGTCCTTGGCACAGTGGGAGGAGTTGAAATGCTGGGCCACGGGGCAGTGAGGTTGATTGATGCGGGTGTTCCAGAGATGTTTCCTAAAGTGCTCTGCGAGAAGGCATCCAGTCTCTCCAATGTAAAGGAGGCTGCATCGGGAGCAACAAATACAATAAATGACGTGTAGATGCGCAGGCGAAAATTTGATGGATGTGGATGGAGGTGAGGGGGGGTGGTCGTAGATTTTGCAATTCATGTGGTGGCAGGAGAAAGTGCCGAGAGGGGAGGGTGGGGTGGGTGTTGGGAGGCATAGACCTGGCCAGGTAGTCACTGAGGGAATGGTTTTTGCAGAAAGCAAATAAGGGGAGGGAAATATATTCCTGGTGGTGGGGTCCATTTGGAGGTGGCAGAAATGTCAGCAGATGATGTGGTTTATGCGGAGACTGCTAGGGTGGAAGGTGAGGACCACGGTTGGAGGGGTGGGGTTTGAGGGCGGAGGTGCAGAACATGGATGAGATGAGTTGCAGGGCATCTTGAACTACGTGAGAAGGGAAATTATGATTCTTAAAGAAGGAGGCCATCTGGTGTGTTCTGGGAGCAGATATGGCGAAGGTGGAGGAATTGGGAATACGGGATAGCATTTTTGCAGGAGATAGGGTGGAAAGAGGTGTAATCCAGGTAGCTGTGGGAGTTGGTGGTTTTGTAGAAAATGTCAGTGTCAAGTCGGTCGTCATTAATGGAGATAGAAGGGTCCAGGAAGGGGAGGGAGGTGTCAGATTTGGTCCAGGTGAATTTAAAGGTCAGGGTGGAATGTGTTGGTGAAGTTGATGAACTGCTCAACCTCCTTGCAGGAGTCCGAGGTGGCACCGATGCATCGGGAGAGGAAGAAACTAAGGGCTTGGAGGCACTGGTCATGGTGGATGGAGGTGTAGAGGATTGGATATCCACGCTGAAGATGAGGCATTGGGGGCCAGGGAAACAGAGGTCTTGGAGGAGGTGGAGGGTGTGGGTGGTGTCCCAAATGTACATGGGGAGTTCCTGGACTAGGGGGGCATTGGACAGTCTTGAAGTAGGCGGTGATGAGTTCAGTAGAGCAGAAACAGGCGAAGACAATGGGTCGGCTGGGGTGGTCAGGCTTGTGGATCTTGGGAAGGAGGCAGAATTGTGCTGTGCAGGTTTCCCCTGTGCTGATCAGAAGGGAAGTAGACATCCTAACTGTGTGTACCCCATTCAGTAGTGCCTCTAGGTCCTGTTCACAAATCAGGGTGACAAAATTCCCTAGTCTGCCACATTTAAAGCAAATGTCAGGAATCATGCAGGGCGGATCCTGTGAATAATTACCTTTAAAAGGCAGCAACAGTGCCAGGGATGTCAGTCAATTCTAGGACATTCCAGCAGTGGCAAATTGTTCAGCAATGCCATGGGTACAAAGTAAGTAGGTAATAAAACAAGTTTGGTAAGATTTAGCAAGAAAACCCTCAAGAAAACAAAATTGATGCAACTGACAAAGAAAATCTTAAGATTGAGCCCTTTGTGTCATCCTCCCCATTTGCACACCCACCTGTTTTGTGTTATCCATAACTTTGCACCAGAACATCATTACCATAAATAATCGTGGTTCCAATACTGATCCCTGTGGCACAGCTTACCATTCTGAAAATGTCCTCTTTATCACTACTGTATTCTACTGGTTAGCCAATCCACTATCCATTCTAATATACGATCCCTAACTGACCTTATCAAGTAACCTATTGTGCAGTACCTTACCAAACACATTTTAGAAGTTCAAATATTCCTTGGTTTCCTTTGTCATAGAGATGTACAGCATGGAAACAGACCCTTCGGTCCAACCCGTCCATGCTCACCCTGTGACCCATCATGTCTGTGCTAGCTTGCTTAAGTAGCAATTCACTTAGTGCTTCTTCCCCTACCTTTCCCCTCTTAAATTTACTCCTCCTGTCTTTATACTCAAAAGGATTCATTTGTTCTATCTTGTCTTTACCTGACATATGCTTCTTTCTTTTTCTTAACCAAACCCTCAATTTCTCCAGTCATCTAGCATTCCAAGTGCTCCAGCAAGAAGCTAGCTCACCACACATTCTGAAGAATAAGTTGAGATGGGAAATAAATTCAAGCCTAACCAGCAAAGTCCAAATCCCAAGAATGATTAAAAAAAAACAATCAGGTGGTTCCTATAATTGTAGTTTCATTTTGAAGTCATTAGATGACAAAATGCATGCTGAGGCCACTTTTGGACTACTGTGCCCTGTTCTGGTCACCCTGCTATAGGAAAGATATTAGAAATTGAAGAGGATTCAGAAATGATTTACAAGGATATTATCCTAAGGAGAGTCTGATTTATAAGACTGGCTATGCTGGGACTTATTTCACTGGAGACAAAACAAAAATTACAGATGCTGAAATCCAACATTGACAAAGAGGAGGCTGGAAGAACACAGCAAACCAGGCAGCATCAGTAGGTGGAGAAGTCAATGTTTAGGGTGTAACCTTTCTTCGGGGCTCATTTCATTGGACGTAGGAGGTTGAGAGGAGACCTAAGAGGTTTATAAAATCATGAGGGGCATTGATAAGATGAATAGAAAGAGGTCTTTCTCCCAGGGTTTGGGAGTCCAAAACTCGAGAGCATAATTTCAAGTAAGAGGAGCAAGATTTAAGAAAGGCGTGAAGGGCAGCCTTTTCCCCACACAGGGTGGTTTATATATAAAGAAAGTGGTACATGCAGGTACAATTACAACATTTAAAATACATTTGGACAGGTACATGAAAAGGATATGAGCCAAATGCAGACAAATGGGTCTAGTTTAGTTTGGAAAACTTGTTCGGCATGGTTGAGCTATACTGAAGGGTCTGTTTCTGTGCTGTATGTTTTTAATCCAATAATATCATTTCACAGTAAGGAGCTCAAAACTGCACAATGCAATCCAGAAGTAGCCTCACCAAATGCTGTAGAAAAATTCCACATTTTTATACTCCATTCATCTTACAATTAACACCAATATTTTACTTGCTTTCCTAATCACTTCTGTAGTTGCATACTTCTGATTCACACACCAGATGCCCAGAACACACTGAATCATTGCAGAATTCAAATCTTTTTTCATTTAAACAATTATTTGCCTTTTCAATTTCTTCAAAGTGGATAAGTTTACATGCCCCCACAATTTATTCCACCTGCCAAATTTTGTCAACACATTTTCATTATTCCAATGTTGACTATGCCCCTCTTGACAACTCATTTTTCTAGGTCATTAGACTCTTCAAGTTGGTAATTTTGAAATAATTGAGAAAATTAGTTGACTGACTGCAATATATCATGAATCTTAATCTTTTTCCACATTTTAACATCAATCGTATCAATTCCCTTCTTCCATACCACAATGGAAGAATACCGCAAAAATTTATTGTAGAGAATTTTCCTGACATAACAGGTACCATTTCATCATCATTAAATTTATTTCCTCTGATTCTTTGCTTACTTTGAAATGATTTGTGCCATTTACCAATTCAGTAGCAGCATGCTTGCCTGAGTCAGAGGTTGAATTTTCAATCCCTACCCTAAATACTTCAGCATACAGCTGAGATTGACACTCTAGAGCTAAGTTGAGGTGGATGCTGCACTGTTAGAGGTGCTGTTTTCAGATGAGATGTTAAACTGAGGCTCCATCTACCTGCTTAGGTGGATATAGTTACACCTTTGGCAACATTCTCCAGGTATCTTGGTCAATATTTTCTCTCAATTAACGTCACTAAAAACAAATGACTAAGTTAATTGACAAGCAGTGTCCCGCAGGGTTCAGTGTTTGGGCCGCAGCTGTTCACGTTATATATTAATGATCTGGATGAAGGGACTGGGGGCATTCTAGCGAAGTTTGCAGATGATACGAAGTTAGGTGGACAGGCAGGAAGTACTAAGGAAATGGAGAGGCTGCAGAAGGATCTAGACAGTTTGGGAGAGTGGTCCAGGAAATGGCTGATGGAATTCAACGTGAGCAAATGCAAGGTCTTGCACTTTGGAAAAAAGAATACAAGCATGGACTATTTTCTAAATGGTGAGAAAATTCATAAAGCCAAAGTACAAAGGGATCTGGGAGTGCTCGTCAAGGATTCTCTAAAAGGTAAACATGCAGGTTGAGTCCGTGGTTAAGAAAGCGAATGCAATGTTGTCATTTATCTCAAGAGGGTTGGAATATAAAAGCGCCATTGTGCTACTGAGACTTTATAAAGCTCTGGTTAGGTCCCATTTGGAGTACTGTGTCCAGTTTTGGTCCCCACACCTCAGGAAGGACATACTGGCACTGGAGCGTGTCTAGCAGAGATTCACACGGATGATCCCTGGAATGGTAGGCCTAACATATGAGGAACGGCTGAGGATCTTGGGATTGTATTCATTGGAGTTTAGAAAATTAAGGGGAGATCTAATAGAAACTTACAAGATAATGCATGGCTTCGAAAGGCTGGATGCTAGGAAATCGTTTTCGTTAGGCGAGGAGACTAGGACCAGTGGACACAGTTTTAGAATTAGGAGGGGGTTAATTCAGAACAGAAACGCGGAGAATGGTGGGCCTGTGGAACTCATTGCCGCGGAGTGCAGTGGAGGCCGGGATGCTAAATGTCTTCAAGGCAGAGATCGATAAATTCTTGATGTCACAAGGAATTAAGGGCTACGGGGAGAATGCGGGTAAGTGGAGTTGAAATGCCCATCAGCCATGATTGAATGGCGGAGTGGACTCGATGGGCTGAATGGCCTTACTTCCACTCCTATATCTTATAGTCTTATTTGACTGCAATTAAAATGTGTGACCTTATTATGCATAAATCAGATACCATGCTTCATACAGAACAAAATCACAAATACTTAAAGCACCCTCAAACTTTCTGATGCAGTATAAAAGTATTCTGGAAAGACATCTTTTTAAAAAAGTTATTTCCAATTATTTCTAACATTTTGTCATTCTCTTTATCTGTGATAACTCACTGTTTTTCACTGTTTCCAGTTATAACTTCCCTTTGTTGCACGGTGACCAGATTTACAGTCATTCAAGTGCTATCTGACAAATGAATCAGGAAACCTTACCAGAATTTCCCTGCTTTATAATTCAGAATTGTCTCTCCTTCTAATTTTTTTGCAATATTGTTTGGATGTTGAAAGTGACATCTACCGACGTGTAAACCTTTGATCAGTTTGCTAGGTTAATTCAATTCCATGTTCTGTACACTTTGATGTGTATTCTTACAACTTAGAATCAGAAAGTAAAGAAATGCTCTGAGCTTCCAATCCCCTTTGGTAACACCCAATCTACTTTAGCCCAAACTGCTCAGTATGAAAGAAACAGGATCAGATAAGAATAGGCAGAATATAATTCTGGAGTTTTAAGTGAAATACATCTGAAGATTAAAATTTAAAAATCACAGAACAGCAGTTATAGTCCAACAAGTTTAGTTGGAAGCACTAGCTTTCGGAGCACCACTCCATCAGCTGGCTGTGGAGGCTAAGGCGATGCTCACAGAATTTATAACCGAAGGAGTCTAGTGGCATGGAGATGTGACAAATAATAACGGCTAAAATTTAAAGTTTTTTTTAAGCGCCGAGCGAACCCGGAAGCTGGTGTCGCGCTAGCTTACCTGGGAAGGTTTTTTTTCTTATATAAGCGCGCAGGCGAAGAACCCGAGGCACTACAGGGGTAGAGCCTCCCACCCGCCCTCCTCCTCCTCTAACCTAATAATAAGACCCGTTGTGGTAAGCAGGTAAGTGCTGCATTTTGCTTGTTTGTTTCTTTAGATCTGGTTTTTTAAAGTTTACCTTTTAGAGGGATGGCAGCGAAGGCAGTGCAATGTTCCTCTTGCAACATGTATGAGGTGAGGGAAGCCATTAGCGTCCCTGCTGATTACACTTGCAAGAAGTGCACCCATCTCCAGCTCCTCCAAGACCGTGTTAGGGAACTGGAGCTGGAGTTGGATGAACTGCGGATCATTCGGGAGGCAGAGGTGGTCATAGATCAGAGCTTTAGGGAAGTAGTTACTCTGAAAGTTATAGAGAGATGGGTGACAGTGAGGGGGAGTGGGAGGAAGCAGCCAGTGCAGGGACCCCCTGCGGTCATTCCCGTCAAGAACAAGTATACCGTTTTGGATACTTGTTTTGGGGGGGGGGGGGGGGGGGGGGGGGGGGGGGGGGGAGGGGGGAAGATGACTTACCAGGGGTAAGCAACGAGGTTCAGGCCTCTGGCACGGAGCCTGTCCCCGTTGCTCAGAAGGGAAGGGTGGAGAAAGGTAGAGCGATAGTTATTGGGGACTCAATAGTGAGGGGCACAGATAGGTGGTTTTGCAGGGGCGACAGAGACTCACGATTGGTATGTTGCCTCCCAGGTGCAAGGTGATGTCTCTGATCATGTTTTCCGGGTCCTTAAGGGGGAGGGGAAGCAGCCCCAGATCGTGGTCCACATTGGAACCAACGACATAGGTAGGAAGAGGGGTGAGGATGTTAGGCAGGCTTTCAGGGAGCTAGGTTGGAAGCTCAGAGCTAGAACAAACAGAGTTGTCGTCTCTGGTTTGTTACCCGTGCCACGTGATAGAGAGTCGAGGAATAGGGAGAGAGAACAGTTAAATGCGTGGCTACAGGGATGGTGCAGGAGGGAGGGATTCCAGTTTCTGGACAACTGGGGTTCTTTCTGGTGAAGGTGGGACCTCTATAAACAGGATGGTCTACACCTGAACCTGAGGGGCACCAGTATCCTTGGGGGGGGGGGGGGGGGGGGGGGGGGGAGGTTTGCTAGTGCTCTTTGGGAGGGTTTAAACTAACTCTGCAGGGGCATGGGAACCTGGACTGTAGCTTTAGGGTACAGGACCTTGAGAGTAGGGAGGTTAGGAACAAGGCATCGATCTCGAAGGAGGGTGCCTGTAAACAGGAAGGTGGCTTGAAGTGTGTATACTTCAATGCCAGAAGTATAAGAAATAAGGTAGGTGAACTTGCAGCATGGGTTGATACCTGGGACTTCGATATTGTGGCCATTACAGAGGCGTGGGTAGAACAGGGACAGGAATGGCTGTTGCAGGTTCCAGGGTTTAAATGTTTTAGCAGGGTCAGAGGTGGGGGAAAAAGAGGGGGAGGTGTGGCATTGCTTGTCATGGATAGTATTACAGCAGTGGAAAGGACTATGGAGGAAGACTTGCCATCTGAGGTAGTTTGGGCTGAGGTTAGAAATAGGAAAGGTGAGGTCACCCAGTTAGGAGTTTTCTACAGGCCTCCTAATAGTCCGAGAGAAGTAGAGGAAAGTATTGCGAGGATGATTCAGGAGAAGAGTGAAAGTAGCAGGGTGGTTGTTATGGGGGACTTTAACTTCCCAGATATTGACTGGGAAAGCTATAGCTCGAGTTCGTTAGATGGGTCGGTGTTTGTACAATGTGTGCAGGAGGGTTTCCTGACACAATATGTAGACAGGCCAACAAGAGGTGAGGCTATACTGGATTTGGTTCTAGATAATGAACCAGGCCAGGTGTTAGACTTGGAGGTAGGTGAGCACAACTCGATGACTTTTACTCTAGTGATGGAGAGGGATAAGTGTGCACTGCAGGGCAAGAGTTATAGCTGGGGGCAGGGAAATTATGATGTGGTGAGGCATGACTTAGGATGCGTGGATTGGAAAAATAGGCTTCAAGGGAAGAACACAAATGATATGTGGAGATTGTTCAAGGAATAGCTATTGGGTGTCCTTGATAAGTATGTACCAGTCAGGCAGGGAGTAAAGGGTCTTGTGAGGGAGCCGTGGTTTAATAAGGAATTGGAATCCCTTGTGAAAGGGAAGAGGGCGGCCTATGTAAAGATGAGGCGTGAAGGTTCAGTTGGGGCAATTTTAGAGTTATAAGGTAGCCAGGAAGGATCTAAAGAGAGAGCTAAGAGCAGCGAGAAGGGGACATGAAAAGTCCTTAGTTGGTAGGATAAGGGAAAACCCAAAGGCTTTCTATAGGTATGTCAGGAATAAAAGGATGACTAGGGTAGGTATTGGTCCAGTCAAGGATAGTAGTGGGAAGTTGTGCGTGGAGGCGGAGGAGATTGGAGAGACACTAAATCAATACTTTTCGTCAGTATTCACTCAGGAACAGGACACTGTTGCTGATGCGAATATTGAGTCACAAGTGATTAGAATGGATGACCTTGAGGTATGTAGGGAAGAGGTCTGGGGAATACTGGAAAAGATGAAAATAGATAAGTCCCCTGGGCCTGATGGCATTTATCCTAGGATCCTCTGGGAAGCTAGGGAGGAGATAGCGGAGCCATTGGCCTTGATTTTTATGTCCTCGTTGTCTACGGGAATAGTGCCAGAAGACTGGAGGATAGCGAATGTGGTCCCCTTGTTCAAGAAGGGGAGTAGGGATAGCCCGAGTAACTATAGGCCAGTGAGTCTCACTTCTGTTGTGGGCAAAGTCTTAGAGAGAATTGTAAGGGATAGGATTTATGAACATCTGGATAGGAATAATGTGATCAAGGATAGTCAGCATGGTTTTGTGAAGGGCAGGTCGTGCCTCACAAACCTTATTGAGTTCTTTGAGCAGGTGACCAAGGAAGTGGACGAGGGTAAAGCAGTAGATGTGGTGTATATGGATTTTAGCAAGGTGTTCGATAAGGTACCCCATGGTAGGCTAATGCAAAAACTACGGAGGTATGGCATTGAGGGTGCATTAGAGGTTTGGATTAGGAATTGGCTGGCTGGAAGGAGACAGAGGGTAGTAGTTGATGGTATAGGTTCATTTTGGAGTGCAGTTACTAGCGGTGTTCCACAAGGATCTGTTTTGGGACCATTGCTGTTTGTCATTTTTATAAATGACCTGGGGGGGGCTTGAAAGCTGGGTGAGCAAGTTTGCGGATGACACGAAAGTCGGTGGAGTTGTGGACAGAGAAGGAAGTGGCAGGTTACAGCGGGATATAGATAAGTTGCAGAGCTGGGCAGAAAGGTGGCAAATGGAGTTCAATGTAGCTAAGTGTGAAGTCATTCACTTTGGTAGGAGTAACAAGAAGATGGATTACTGGGCTAATGGTAGGCTACTTGGGAGTGTGGATGAGCAGAGGGATCTTGGTGTCCATGTACACAGATCTCTGAAAGTTGCCACCCAGATAAATAGTGCTGTGAAGAAGGCATATGGTGTACTGGGCTTTATTGGTAGAGGAATTGATTTCCGGAGTCCTGAGGTCATGTTGCAGTTGTATAAGACTCTGGTGCGGCCTCATCTGGAGTATTGTGTGCAGTTTTGGTCGCCATACTATAGGAAGGATGTGGAGGCATTGGAACGAGTGCAGAGGAGGTTTACCAGGATGTTGCCTGGCATGGTAGGAAGATCGTATGAGGAAAGGCTGAGGCACTTGGGGCTGTTCTCATTGGAGAAAAGAAGGTTTAGGGGAGATTTGATAGAGGTGTACAAGATGATTAATGGTTTAGATAGGGTTGACAGTGAGAACCTTTTTCCGCTAATGGAGTCAGCTGTTACTAGGGGACACAGCTTTAAATTAAGAGGTGGTAGGTATAGGACAGATGTTAGGGGTAGATTCTTTACTCAGCGGGTTGAGAGTTCATGGAATGCTCTGCCAGTAGCAGTGGTGGACTTTCCCTCTTTATGGGCATTTAAGCGGGCATTGGATAAGCATATGGAGGTTATTGGGCTAGTGTAGGTTAGGTAGGCTTCGGTCGGCGCAACATCGAGGGCCGAAGGGCCTGTACTGCGCTGTATTTTTCTATGTTCTATGTTCTAATCTTTGAATTTAAGATTGTTTACTGTATCACATCTCCATGACAATTGACTCCTTTGGCTATAGATTCTGTGAGCATCACCTTAGCCTCCACAACAACCTGATGAAGGAATGGCACTCCGAAAGCTAGTGTCTCCAAATAAACTTGTTGGACTATAACCTGTGTTGTCTGATTTTTAACTTTGCCCACCCCAGTCCAACACTGGCACCTCCAAGTCATGAAGATTAAATTAGTAGAATTAAAATCAATAGTAAGTGGCATTTATATTGGGGGCAGCATTACTACACTAACTTTCCGAACAGCAGTACAAACCTGACTCATGCCAAACACAAAGTTAGCAAATCTACATTTGCCATGCAATCAGATGTGAAGCATCCATATGTTAAATGTATTAGCTTCAGACCAAATTTGCTTTATTGTTGCAAGGAAACAATTACGAAACATAAAAGGATCTCACTTAACTGTCCATCAAGGGATGTGGCAAGGCCATTATTTAATGATCTTCTCTAACTATCTAATTCCTTGAAGGCTTGCTTAGCCAATGGCAACTGACATGGCAGTTAAGAGTCAACACTGTCATTGAAAGTCTGGAGTCATACAAGCAGCCAAGAGTCTGTCATATTGTCACAGACTGAGTGAGCATGGTAGATTTCTCTCCTTAAAACAGGACATTAAATGAATGAATTAGATGTTTTATTGCGGTAACCTGATTACTCCATGATCAATACTAGATTCTCAATCCAAACCTATTTAATTAGTAATTTGAAATTCCCCAACTGCTAGGGTGGGATTAAGATCTTTAAAGAAATGGCTGAGTCATAAATAAGTTGGCATAAATTTCCCAAAATTTGTTGAGTTCTGGAATGGCTCCGAATGAAAAAAAAATAGTAGATATAAAATTTCTATTCAAAAAAGGAGAAAAGGCAGAAAACAGGAAATTTCAGGTTGGTTAGCTTGATGTCTTTCATGGAGAAGGTATCAGAATGGATTATTGAGGAGTTGTAGCTGGGCACTTCAATAAATGCAAGGTAATCAGGGAGTGCAAGTATAGTTTTGTGAAAGACATCATGTTTATCCATTTATCAGACTTATTTGAAAGTGTGATATCCTGTGAATAAAGAAACATCTGTTGATTGGTTCTGTACTTAGATTTGTAGAAGGCAGTTGGCAAAGAACTTGATACTTACAGGATTGTGCAATTTTGGAACACTCTTCAAAAGGTGGTGGGAGTGGGATCATTGAATATTGAAAGGCGGACATAGTTAGATTCTAGTTAGGAAGAGGAAATCAAAGATTATAGGGTCGGGAGGGGGTGGCAGTGTTGTGAAATGGGAGTGTAAAATTCAAAACTCAAAACAGATCAGCCATTACATGTTTGAATGGTGGAGCTGCCGCAAGGAGCAAAATGGAATTTCTTCTCCTAAACTACATATTTGAATATGCATTCATGTTCCTCAAATGTTAATTCAGGCCTCTAGATTACTAGTCCTGTAACAGTAACAATAACATCAAGTTGCTATATGAAATAAATAGGTTTCTCAATGGGGAAGATCCTTATAAGACACTTGGCAAATGGCAAGATCGTTCATTCACATACTTGCAGTTGGCGAGAGGCAATAAACAGATTTTCTCTAACAACATGATGCCTTGCAGTGAACTGCACCATAGGAGGTTAAATGTCTAACTCAAGGTTGAGACCGTGCTACTACATATTCATAGTTCCCAAAGTACAGAGCTTGCCACAACTCAACCACAAAATTGAATTAACAGCATCTTATATGAACAGCATACCTTACTACCATTCATTTCTAGAACTGCTTGCAATTGGAAAAGTCAGGTCAAGTGTTCAAACCCTAATAAAAAGGTTGAAAAATTCAATAAAACTTTATCTTGCACTTAGTTATACACTGCTACAGTTATTACATCCTCAACATTCAGCCAACTTATAAGTCTGTTTATGATACAGTAAAATGATTTATGGAACAGACCAAGCAAGAGCAAGTTACACAAGCTAGCAAACCACAGATATAAATAAGTTTCCAAAAATCAATGCACTACTAAAAGATTGTGTTACGTGAGAAACATTAAATCTTCTCAATATGATTGACAGTAGCAGGGAACAGAAATGTTTCCTATTGTACTGTGTATATTTTTCAAAATCCAAAATACCTCAAATGGCTACATACAAATTTGATAAGCAAATAAATAAAATTTCAACACATCATATGAAATTGTTCAATTGTGATTAGAATTCTTATTACATGACGTCTAAAAAAAGACATGACATCTCACCAATATTTCATTAATTTCACGGAATGAATCCACTTTTTCTGGTACAGAGAAGACAGCAAAAGGGAAAGGAAAGGAGGGGACACTGTGGAGACCACATAGTGTCATAGAGGCATAGAGAAGTACACCACGGGAACAGACCCTTCAGTCCAACCTGTCCATGCCGACCAAATACCCCAATCCAATCTAGCTGCCCTCCAAATACGGCGTTTCGATGTGACTTATTGTAGTCCGCTATTTTTTGATGACAATGCTGGACTTTTAGGTAGGTGAAGAACAAGCAAAACAGATAACCATTTGCATATAGGAATCGATAACTAGTTTATTCAAGTCAAGCCACCTGAGTCCATGAACGAAAGCCAAACATATGACCAAATACCATCAAGCAGGCAAATTGAAAAATATTAAATGTTCACACAGCCAATTAGCTAAATATAAAGATTTAACCAGGAGGCCTTCACTTGGAGTTCAAGATTTCTAAATATTGCAACTTCCTTGTGTTTATAGAATAAGATTATATCATTAGGGAAAATATATTCACTTTGAGAATTATATAGTTGAACAAATGAAAAAATGGTGTGGAAAATATAACTTGGAATTTTGCGCAAACCCTTAAGCTTGGTATTAGAATTTTCAATTGCACAGGAATAAAATTGTCCATGGAAAGTATTTTGAGAAAGCACTGTCGCTAGCTATACACAAATGTATATTCATATACTTATTGAAAAAATAAAGCCTCAAAATAAAAAATAAAGTAAACAAAAATAAATACAGAACAGATTGCTATATAAAAATAATAAATCTCAGCATTCTCCAATTCCAGAAAATGAACAGTATAGACATGAAAATAAAACAATGCATATCTAGTTACATGTTGAGTTAGTTACATATCTATAAAATATTGTATACAGCTATCTTCCTTTTGCCTCCAACTATGTTAAAAGATTTTACTAAGGTATTAGGACAGTATCCAGTAGAGCACATACCTCCACCACACTATGTTAACTCAACACTGTTACAATTATGAAGCTGTCAGCTCATCAACCAGACAGCAAAAGCTTATCTGTAAACCTGAAAAAAAAACTTGAGAACTTCCATCTCACTGAGGTAGCTTCAGACCAATCCACATCCAGCAAATTGCTCTAAAATATGACATTTGGGACAAATTGCATTACAATAGTGAGAGATTCAACAACAGTATAAATAAACAAGCCACAATATTGTAAAATAAATTTTTACTCAATATTTATGTATCTTTGAAGAAATCCTATCCAGATCTAAATCCACAGCAAAAATCCTTTGCCACAATCAACCTTCCCCCCCATCCTCCCCGCCTTAGGCCATCCCTTACCTGTGTACCACCTACTCTGAGCTCCAGCCACTAGATTTTTTGACATAGAAAGAGACAATAAACCAGGGTAAAACATTACTCCTGTCACTGGAAGTGGGAGGAAGTAATGAAAATGAAATTTGACTTAGTAGTCAAAACAAATCAGTAGCTCCGATACCATGTACTTCATTACATAATGGTCCCTATTATAAAACACCAAATTAGCTGGTTTACTGCCAGCAATGAGATAAATGATCTACTGGTAAAACACGATGAGAGTTATTTTGTTTTGAATCAAATAGAAATACTACTTACTTCCATATTCCAAATTGATGTCTAATTCTTTCCTCAATGAACAAAGAAACCAAAAAAAAACTGCAACATACGACAGTTAACAGATTCTCGTAAAATCTTTGCACTCGTAATTGAAATGGAGATAAACTCACTAAATGAAAGATATCCTTGAAGCATGTACTGAAAAACAAGACATCAAAATTCTTCCAAGAACCAGAAGAGAAACTGGAGGCCAAAATTACAGCCTTCAAAACAAAAATACACACACTTCTGCCAACTTTGACAAGCATGAAATTCTTCGTTTCCTTATAACACATTATAAAAGGGTAAACAAATAACAGAATTTTAACAAACCTTCTACTTACTACTAGCACATTGTGTAGTTCTCAGATTCATCCCCAAATCATCATATGGTAAAGAGAAAAGCAAATTTTCATTATTAAAGGAAGGTAAATAGCAACCTCTAACTTTGACAGAGACCATTTTCAAAGATTCAAGTAGCAGGTAAATTCTTTGTGAAGGTGCACAAGGTTGAACAGTACTGGTTTGCAGGTGCATTTTATTTCTCAAGAGCAATCAGACTTACTTCAGGTTCTCTATAATACCCGCAAGACACATGTGAATTACAATGTTAAAAATCACAACACCAGGTTATAGTCCAACAGGTTTAATTGGAAGCACACTAGCTTTCGGAGCGACGCTCCTTCATCAGGTGATTGTGGAGGTCTCGATTGTAACAGAATTTATAGCAAAACTTTGTGAAACATGAAAGTGAAACTATCGGTGTATTCTAACATATGAAAGGCTGAATAGACAATCAATTTTTCAATGTATAATTTCAGTTACATCACACTGCAAATTTTTGCTATAAATTCTGTGTTACAATCGAGCCCTCCACAATCACCTGATGAGGGAGCGTCGCTCCGAAAGCTACTGTGCTTCCAATTAAACCTGTTGGACTATAACCTGGTGTTGTGTGATCTTTGTCCAACACCGGCATCTCGAAATCGTGAATTACAATGAAATGTACATTCACAGTAATTCTGTAAAATACTTGACAGCCATAAAAAAACTAATTAGTGAAACAGAAGATGGGAAGACAAATTGCCAATTCCTCCATTGCACCTTCTGTTACGTTACCCAAAATTCCACAAGAAATACTGTAGCTTTTCTTGGCATTGAAATTTTGGTGATGTGCCAAGTCTTCCACTGAAGCACATCAGGATATCCACGCTGCCTTGTGTTTGTATACATAGATTCAATTACTCTACAAAAACAATGAAAGCTGCGTACATCAGAAAAATGTATTTGAAATAAACAAATATGCACTGATTGCATACATTTCCTGTTTAATAGAAATTGCTCCACCAGCTTTCTTGCAGCCAGAACATTGACAAAACATTACAATGCAACCATATCAATGGATTCAGTACATATGGAATGTGGTTTCTGTCATGAATTTTTATACTGCAACAAATCACAAAATAAAACCTTTTCATTCAATCTTGACTGTGCTATGATGCAAAAATGCAGAACCTTCATTAGGTATCCACCAAGTTAAGGAAGGAGTTAAAATGATAGAATAGACAAAAACATACTAAAGTATTTCCTAATATCCACATGTAGCAGTATTGACAGAGTCAGATGTACAGCACAGAAACAGACCCTTTGGTCCAAATTGTCCAGGCCAACCAGATATCCTAACCCAATCTAGTCCCACCTACCAGCATCCACCCCATATCTCTCCAAACCCTTTCTATTCATTTACACATCCAGATATATTTTATATGTTGCAATTGGACCAGCCTCCACCACTTCCTCTGGCTGCTCATTCCATACCTGTAGCACCCTCTGCAAGAAAAAGTTGCCCCTTAGGTCTCTTATGTCTTTCCCCTCTCAGCCTAAACCTATGCCTAGTTCTGGACTCCCCCATCCCATTGCCTATTTACCCTATCCATGCCCCAATTTTGTAAACCTTGAGAAGGTCACGCCTCAGCCTCTGACACTCCAGAGAAAACAGCCTATTCAGCCTCTCCCTATAGCTCAATCCTCCAACCCTGGCAACATCCTTGTAAATCTTTTCTGAACCCTTTCAAGTTTCACAACATCTTTCCGATAGGAAGGAGACCAAAATTGAATGCAATATTCTCACCAATGTCTCTACAGCTGACCTCCCAACTCCTGTACTCAATACTCTGACCAATATCTACCTGCAACTCTACTCTCAAGGAGCTATGAACCAGCACTTCAAGGTCTCTTTGTTCAGCAACACTCCCGACGTCCTTACCATTAAGTGTATAAGTCCTGCAATGGTGTCTTGCTTTCCCAAAATGCAGCACCTTGCATTTATCTAAATTAAACTCCATCTGCCACTTCTCACCCCATTGTCTCATCTGGGCAGCACAGTGGCACAGTGGTTAGCACTGGGTTCAATTCCCGCCTCAGGCAACTGTGTGTGGAGTTTGCACATTCTCCCCATGTCTGCGTGGGTTTCCTCCGGGTGCTCCGGTTTCCTCCCACAGTCCAAAAATGTACAGGTCAGGAGAATTGGCCATGCTAAATTGCCCGTAGTGTTAGGTGAAGGGGTAAATGTAGGGGAATGGGTCTGGGTGGGTTGCTCTGTGGAGAGTTGGTTGTGGACTTGTTGGGCTGAAGGGCCTGTTTCCACACTAAGTAATCTAATCAAGATCCCGTTGTAATCAGAGGTATCCTAGAAATGTATTACCATTTTCTGATTAGATTAGATTCCCTACACCGTGGAAACAGGCCCTTTGGCCCATCAAGTCCACACCGATCCTCTGAAGAGTAACCCACACAGACCCATTTACTACTGATAATGCATCTACCGCTATGGACAATTTAGCATGGCCAATTCACCTAACCTATACATCTTTGGACTGTGGGAGGAAACCGGAGCACCTGAAGGAAACCCACGCAGACACGGGGAGAATGTGCAAACTCCACACAGACAATCGCCAGAGGCTGGAATTAAACCCGGGTCCCTGGCGCTGTGAGGTTGCAGTGCTAACCACTAAGTCACCGTGCCACTCTTATACACGCATGTGAAAATAGGTTGTGTATGGCACAAAGCTACTTTTCAAGAAAGGAATATCAAACTACTGATAGAAATAAATGACTTAAATTTGCATTAAATCACTTTTCTGGTGTCATAACACCTCTGAACAGGCTTATTAGAAAATATGTACAGAGTGAAGGTGCTCAGTGTTCACATGCTGGTCAAAAGGCGATTTTCACCATCCCACTGGTGCTTGAAACTGAACATTAGCATCTCAAGTTTAATGATTGTCTGTCATGAATGCAATGAAATAGGAAGGGGTCAGGGCACAATAGGCACTCCATTTTGAAGGAATATAGTGATCATTCAACTCGTGCAGCCTGTATGCTGTGGACTTAATTATGATAATAAAAGTGGATAATTGTGAACATGAAAAGAAAACTAGTGCAGCACCTTCAAATTGTTGCGCATCCTGAAGTTGAAACTGAAATGAATGGAGCTATGGTCCTTGTTACTTCTCTGCATGGAGAAGCAGATTTTGCCCTCATCTTTAGGGTTATATCACCAATGACTCAGAGTGAAGTGCTTTTTTCAGTCTTCCTGTTCCTAATGTAGGAACTTAACAGAGAATCCCAAGCCTTCCCATTAGTGAGATGCTGATCACTTTTGGCTGCTTTCCTAACAGCGAAAAGGCAGATGGAGTGTACTGGGGCTGACAGCAAGCCCAAGAGCAGCAGCAGGCCATCAGAGAGGACCAGGAGCACCTGGGTCAGGGAGAAACCATAGTAACAAGGCCTTTCAGAATGCATTAAGTCTGCAGGATGACCAAAGATTTTCAACTCCCTACTTTAGTTCCTGAGGATAAGCAAGGTACAGTGTTGACACAGGCTCTGCAGACTACAGGACACTGGAATGGAACTAACTGTCTGCAAAAGAAGGATCCAAGTGCTGCAGAGTGAAAGGCTGCCCTCTCGGAGTGACTATGAAGGAGCCAGCCACTTTGAACTTCAATGTGACTAGCATATCCTAGTGGCAGATGACATATGAGGATCTCTCAAATGTACATCCACAATACATGATGTCGTGAGGTTGAAGGTGTATACTGTACCTTTACGAGAGATTGAATGCTGTTTTGCTCTGAGAGCTTACAAACACCTGTCATATGACTAACTAGCAGTCTCAGTGCACTAGAAAATTGAAAATGTAATATTTGACTGTGAAATAGATAGCCGAGTTAGTTGCTATTTTGACAACAATTCAAATGTAATGAGTTGAAATTATGCCTCAGGATACTAAAATAGAGTTTGAATTTATTGTTTTGTCAACCTTGAACCAATGCGACGATCCAACGTTTGGGGTATAAAACAGTAGGAATTTTGAAAGTCAAACAGAGTAACTGCCATTGAGAAAGACTGCCATTCAAAAACTCTATTTTCTTACATGAAAAATATTTGCAGTAAAAGCAAAACAACAATTCGGAGACCTTCAGCCAAAAGAAAAGACAGATGATGACAATCACTGCACAGTTTTAAAATCAAGTTGATATAATTTTGATAAGTCTTTTTATTGAACAGTATATTGTGATAAAGTTGGATGCAGATAATATGCAGTTCAGAGAAAAGAGTGCTTAGAGTTATGAATAGTTGTTGTTTAACTTTCATTTTTAGAATGAAGGAAGAAATTGATATTCTCTTTAAATAGTAGAATTTGGGAGTTGTCTGTCATTCATTTTAACAGATTACGAGGCAAGGTGAGCTTTTCTGAGTGTTTGGTTTAATTAGCAGAAAGGTTTACCGCCATGTTGTAACAATCAGAAACTGGTTAGTTTCATTGCCTGATGACAAGGTTACTTCTGAAGCCCAAACAGTAGGAGTCATTAAATTAACTGGCTTTCTACAGGTGAAGGATGCCATCAACTGCAAACACATGGTACTAGGGCCATATCAGAATGTTGCAGAGTTCATCAAGCGCAAGGCATTACATTTCGGTTTGATCTGCTATCACTGTGATCCCTTCAGGAGGTGTGTCTCACTATTCTGGGAGCTCCTCAACTCCTACATGCTGGAGCACTTGTGTTTAAAGGTGTGTTTGTGAGTCTATGTCCTTTAGAGGGCTGGAGAGATCAAACTAGACTGTAGACTAGTCATGTCATCTTTTGGTTTGCACTGTGGGATAAATTACAACCTCTTATTATATTTGTGTTCCACTTTGGTGGCCATAAATAAAAGCTTATTCCTGAAATTGTTCAATTGCTTGCCTGTAAGTGATGGCCCCTTTTGAGGACAATGACAAGATGTGGATCTACAGTGGGCTTTGGAGGCAGAATAGTGGTGTAGTAGAGAGGGTGTTTACATGGATCGCAGCTATGGACAAGTAAACGGTGAGATGTGGTGGTTAAAGTGACAGTTGAGAGAATGAGTTGTTTTTTGTGAGAGAATGTCAGCAAAACTACCTACGTGCCTTGAGCAGTAAGCTTTGTGACTGCTGTGCCAGGGACAGGTATGCCGGATGCCTGTTCACATGCACAGCCACCTTTCAAAGATGGTATAGGCACATGGATTGCAGGTCATTGGGTAGATTTCTAAGGAGTGATGGATTGTTCCTAGAATGGTGAGAGATAAATGGAGATAGAATCAGATGGGTAGGAAAAGTAATTAAGTGAAACACATTTGGCAAGATATGACAAGAAATCTCACCGGGTCTCACAACTCACGCTTCACCACATGTCCTTGGCAGAGTGGGAGGGAGAGTTAAAGTGTTCAGCCATGGGGTGGTTGCGTTGGTTGGTGCGGGTGTCCCAGAGGTATTCTTTGAAACGTTCCGCAAGTAGGCTGCCTGTCTCCCCAATATACAGGAAGCCACATCGGGTGCAGCAGATGCAGTAAATGATGTGTGTGGAGGTGCAGGTGAATTTGTGATGGATATGGAAGGATCCCTTGGGGCCATGGAGGGAAGTGAGGGGGGAGGTGCGGGCGCAAGTTTTGCATTTCTTGCAGTTACAGGGGAAGTTGCCGGGAGTGGAGGTTGGGTTGGTTTGGGGGGTGGGGGGGGTAGACCTGATGAGGGAGTCGCAGAGGGAGTGGCCTTTCCGGAACGCTGATAGGGGAGGGGAGAGAAATATATATCTTTGGTGGTGGTGTCTGTTTGGAGGTAGCGGAAATGACGAAGGATGATACGATGTATCTGGAGGGGAAGTGGAGGAGATGCGATGGAGAGCATCGTCAACCACCTCGGAGGAAAATTGCGGTCATTGAAAGAGGCCATCTGGGTTGTTCGGTATTGGAATTGGTCCTCCTGGGAGGAGATGCGGCGAAGGCAAAGGAATTGGGAATATGGGATGGCATTTTTACAGGGGGCAGGGTGGGAGGTGGTGTAATCTAGGTAGCTGTAGGAGTCGATCGGTTTATAGTAAACGTCCGTGTTGAGTCGGTCGTCCGAGATAGAAATAAAGAGGTCTAGGAAGGGGAGGGAGGAGTCTGAGACGGTCCAGGTAAATTTGAGGTCGGGGTAGAAGGTGTTGGTAAAGTGGATGAACTGTTCAACCTCCTCGTGGGAGCATGAGGTAGCACTGATACAGTCATTGACATAGCGGAGGAAAAGGTGGGGGGTGGGGCCAGTGTAGCTGCGGAAGACGGACTGTTCAACATATCCGAAGAGGCAGGCATAGCTGGGGCCCATGCGGATGCCCACAGCTACTCCTTTAGTTTGGAGGAAGTGGGAGGATTGGAAAGAGAGGTTGTTCAGAGTGAGGACCAGTTCAGTCAGTCGAAGGAGGGTGTCAGTGGAAGGGTACTGGTTGGGTCGGCAGGAAAGGAAGATAAGGCGTTGGGGGCCAGGGAAGCGGAAATCATGGAGGTGGAGGGCATGGGTGGCGTCCCAAACGTAGGTGGGGAGTTCTTGGACTAAGGGGAACAGGACTGTGTCAAGGTATGAAGAAATGAGTTCAGTGGGGCAGGAGCAGGCCGAGACAATGAGTCAGCCGGGGCAGTCGGGTTTGTGGATTTTGGGCAGGAGGTAGAAACGGGCAGTGCGGAGTTGTGGGGCTGAGGTTGGAGGTGGTGGATGGGCGATCCCCCGAGGTGATGAGGTTATGGATGGTCTGGGAGATGATGGTTTGGTGGTGGGAGGTGGGGCCATGGTCAAGGCGGCAGTAGGAGGAGATGTCCACGAGCAGGCGTTTAGCCTCAGCAATGTAAAGATCGGTGTGTCAAACTACCACTGCGCCTCCCTTGTCTACCGATTTGATAGTGAGGTTGGAGTTGGAGCGGAGGGAATGGAGGGCTGCACGTTGCAAGGGTGAGAGGTTGGAGTGGGTAAGAGGGGTGGACAGGTTGAGGCGGTTAATGTCCCGGCAGCATTTGGCTATGAAGAGATAGAGGGCGGGTAAGAGGCCTGCACGGGATGTCCAGGTGGATAGGGTGTGTTGGAGGTGGGAGAAGGGATCGTCAGAGGGTGGGCGAGAATCCTGGCCGAAATAGTAGGCACAGAGGCGAAGACGGCGGAAGAATTCTTCGATATCTCGCCGTGTGTTGAACTCGTTAATCCAGGAGCGTAGGGGCATGAAGGTGAGGCCTCTGCCGAGTACTGATCTTTCATCCTCAGAGGGGGAGGTCTGAAGTGATGGTGAAAATACAGCAGGGCTGGGAGCTAGGACCTGGTGTGGGGCTGGTGCTGGGAGTGGTGGGGGGGGGTTAGGCGTGGAGGCAGGGTTAGGCGTGTGGATGGAGATCAGCGTGGAGGCGGAGATCGGCACTGGGACGGAGATGCATGGGGCGTGGTCGTTATGCAGGTAAGTGACGTCACTGGGGGCGGAAGTAGATGCGGGGGCGGAAGTAGATGCAGCGACGGCAACTCTGGGGGCGGAAGTGGCTGCGGCGACAGCAGAAATGGTGTTGTTCCCGGTGGCTGTGGACCCCGCATTTAGAACACTGTACAGTTCTGGTCACCACATTATCAAAAGGATGTGGAGGCTTTGGAGAGGGTGCAGAGGATTTACAGGAATGTTGCCTGGTATGGAAGGTACTAGCTATCAAGAGAGGTTGGAGTAGGTTAGGATTGTTTTCGTTAGAAAAAAAAGGAGACTGAGGGGGGACCTGATTGAGGTCTACAAAATCATGAAGGATATAGACAAGGCAATATCGTTAACAAAACTTTGGAATTACTCCAATCACATGCAAACAAGCATATAATGAAATTAACTAGAAACAGATCTTTTGATTTCATCTCTTTATTCTTTCATTTCATCTACTTTAATAACTTGGCACAATTCCAATTAATTTTAATTGGCTTTCCAAGTGACCATGCCACTTCAGCTTCTCCAACCACAATATTCTGTACCATATCAGCAGGCTCATTATCCAAAACTTCAACAAATATTTTTCCTCTACTCTGAGGATCCAGTGGAATGACAATCTTAAGAGTACAAATATGCAGAAAAATTTCTTTTTCTCCCCCATGCTGAAAAAAAATCAATAGATGCTCAGACAAACTATGTGCCCCCCTCTTGTGTTCTATGCAATTCTTTCAAGTATTGACCTAGACTGTTTACCACATACGTATTTTCTATTAAGGATTCCCCTGAATAAACTCTCCACGAGTTGGAGTCACACCTGGCATATAAAAGATACTTGTGGTTATCAAAGGTCTTGGAGCTGAGATAACTGATATGCCGTCATTAGTTCCCTTGACCCAATCTTCATATGCTTTATCAGTGATGTTCCGTCAATCTTAAGCTCAATCGCATGGGATGTTTGCCCATAATGTTCAGCGCTAATGAAGCAATCCATGTTCAAATGCAACATCTGGACCCAAGCCTCATTCCTGATGAAGGGCTTATGCTCAAAATGTCAACTCTCCTGTTCCTCAGATGCTGCCTGACCTGCTGTGCTTTTCTGGTACCACCCCTCTTTGACTCTGATCTCCAGCATCTGCAGTCCTCACCTTCTCCACACAAATGCTAGATAACGATCATCTCTAATGAGAGAGAATCTAACCATTTCCCCTTGACATTCAATGCTGCTGCCATTACTGAATACACTCACTATCAACATCTTTGGGGTTACCAATGATTAGAAACTCAGCTGGACTCACCACATAAGCACAGTGGCTACAAGAACTGGTCAGAGGCTAGGAAGACTGTTTAAAGTAACTCAACTCTTGACTCTTCAAAGCCTTCCTTCCACCATCTATAAGACAATCAGGAGTACAATGGAATACTCCCCAGAAATCTTCTATCATTAGCTGGTCTAACCTAAATCTGACTCCAGATCCAGAGGCTGACTCTTAAGATGTCCTATGAAATAGCCTAGCAAACCAGACAGTTGTCAGCAGCTTATGACCAACACAACAGGTGAATACTAAATTAAAGTCGAGGGCTTGATTGACCAACTACTGCTCTTATCTTCTATGTGACTGTGGTACTACTAGTGTGGATGGCCTATTTGTAAAAAGAAAAATGCATAAGAGATATGATCGCAAGCTGGCAAAACAATAGCAAAATTATATGGCATTTATCAACTCTACAGGCAGTTAGACGGTCAAACTGCTCAGGGCAAGGAAAACCACAGGATTAGAACAGTAGATATTTTTCTGAAGAATTCCACAACTTATCCCGCTTCAGGCATGTTTCCAAATGACAAACAAGCTTCTAGTTATTAGTTTAGTAGAATTAAAAGGAAAACCGAACTTCATCAGCCTCGACATAGAACAGCCAAAGCAAGATAGGCAATATTCCCAATAGATTGTGAGAAGTTATAACCGATGTCAACAGTGCAGCTGGCAATGTGAGTTGGTTCAATCATTTGCATGCACATGTTTAAAGTGCATTTTCTTTTCCCCCAAATTGCTGCAATCCCAACAAATTTGCTGAACATTTTCACTAATCAGTACAAAATGATTCTGCTTATGAACAATTTCCAGCTCTGGCACTACTCCTGAAAATTGCAATGTGGCATAATTTCCCCAGTGATCCGAAGTCCCCTATCAAAACAATATATTGCAGGCCTTCATCAATTATTGACCAATAGCTCCACTGTCCCCTCTGGCAGTACTCACCAACAATAATAATTAGTTCAAGGCACAACAAATCATGTTTAAATATAATGAATTCTGCACACGATGACTGTCTCCAAAATATCATACAAGAATTCTGTCGAACCAGGAAAACGTCATAACACAACCCACTTTCAAATGAAAATTACTCAACATTGAATTATGACCTTGTTCAGTAAAATTAAAGGGGAGACAAGTACCAATTTACATAGGTATAGTAAAATTCCTAGACTGAATCAGTCTAACAGCTGCACATCTGAATGATGCCCAAAACAATTAATAGTCAGATTTTCCCAAATAACAATTCTGATGTCTCTCCTCACTCAGTACATTCAAACCAGTCCAACACCTAATCCATACCTACAACTCCTCCTTCGAGGCTTCCATCAGAACACAGATAGGTTTCGGAGTCAGTCATTTTATGTAAAAACGCTGATAATTTTGGAACTTTAAATTTAATATTATAGGTGCGCAGCCAGTGTATCAGCTGGCTCCTCATTGCCTGAGTTTATTTATCCAGTTGCCAAAGCACAGCCCTCATACAATCGGCTCTACACTGGGCATAAAACTACTGAGACTCAAAATGTCTACTTTCACTGGTTCTTCCATGTGCCACTTTTGAGCGAATCCTGGTTGCTTCTATACTTGACTTGCAGCTAGGCGTGCATGACTCAGGCTTGAGAGAACAGGTCAGAACAAGCATGGGTCTTGCACAATGCAAGTTGAACACTCACTCACAGATTGTGCATTATATCTTTCGTGAATTTATGCATTCACACTGCATTTTCTAGATTACATCAGATTTATTTTATGGTTAAGAGGTTACATATGAAGAAAGTACTTTTTTTTCAGAAAACCCCACTAATCTTTTGAAAACTAAAAAATTAAAACTACAAAATTTTTTTAAAGTTACTTTTTAGTTACTTTTTGGATTCCAGCCAGCTCTAACTTTGTTTTTGATCACACAATACTCACGGACATTGTGCCAAGTTAAACACTTCAGGACTGATTCTATTCTTAGTTACCACAGAAAGCAGCAAATTGCAGGAAAATCCAATATCATCAAGCACTAAAAATACACATTAGCAGCTAAGCGACAATACAGTTATTGGTTTTCCAAGCATTTGGGGCAGCAAAAAGTATATGAGGCAATATTGTGACCATGTGGTCTGCGGGTGTTCCTTGGCTCAAGAATGGCTAGTCAATTTGCAGAACCTTGGGCATATGTGGCAGGATATCACAAGACAATGGGCTCCATTTTGAACTGGTAGCAAGTTCTTCCCAGACTTCAATGTCAATGATGCCATGCTTCAAGAAGAACTTCAAATATTTTCTAATCATTTGCTCTGTTCTCCCTGAAACAGCCTTGAAAGTTAAGAAAACAAAAGCTGGCAGAAGGGGTGACTGGACACAACATCCAGTCCATCAGAGTAATTTTGCAACAGCTTGTAGAGAAGGACACCAACATTTCTTCAATATTCCTCCAACTCATGGAATTTTGCCAACAATATGTAATGCTGGGACACCATCCTGTTCTCACTGTATTACAACAGTGTATTGCCAACAACTACTTGAGCAAGACTCATTATAGTTGGTGAAATGTTGAACTGGCACAACTGATCCAGTATTGGATCTCCTCAATGGTGGCCTTCTCAGAGATGTGGCCACAAGATATGCAAAGTGTTCAATATTCCAGAATGATATAATTCAAGCAATCAACAGAGGGCACATGCCTTTCCAACATCAAGATAGCAATACGCAGAGGAATTGCTTACGTACTGATTTTAATCGCAATATAAATGTTATGGCATGTTAAACCGTGGAAATTTAATCATATGGAATTCTCCAAAACATGAATAACTTGAGGGTGGAAAAAATAAATCGAAGTTAACATTTATTGAAACAAGTGCAGATACTGTTCATAGTTATGATTTTAGGAAAAATACACCAGAACCAATATTTTCATTTTTTGTAAATTATATTTCAGTGTTACCTCTAAAGATAAACAGATTGGACAAACAACAGTATTACAGTTGTTAGGAGACACATTTACTCCAAAATAGCGCACATATTTTCTATGCACAGAAATTACTCTGTCAGCAAAACAGCAAGATTTCCTGAAGTGTGGCGGATACATTTTTTTCCCACAGCCACATTAACAAACCTACAAAACATATTTTTAGCCTGACAGCAAGGAGGAACAATGTTCCATGGGATCTCCCTGGTTGCTTTTCTCAGAGGGGGGCTTGGTTAGCTGATTTTTAGAGACTCAAACTATGATGTAAAAGCAGCTGTTGAGTCACAAGCAGACAGTTTCATGCTTCATTATTTAAATTTAGTGACGATATAAGATATTACATGAAGCTTCTAGCCACTAACCTAACAATGCTGATTGACAGTTTAAACATGAAAGCCATATGGCAGATCAGGAGGGAAGTGTGAAGGGGAGAAAGATTTTTTTTTAAACTAAAAAAAACAGTTCTAGGTTATTATTCAGTTGCCTGGATTTCATCTTATTGTCTATCCATGTACAGTAACCATTCTTAGATAGCTGTGAGGATTGAATTAATTTGACTAAAATGGCGATGAAATGGAAAGAAAATGTTTTCCTCAACCCCATTTTGATATCAATATATTCCAGAGCAGTGAACTGAACCCAATCCAACAAGAAATCTTTCTCCTTCCAATCAAAGTACAATTCTTCCACCAGATCTCTGAGACACAGACTTGCACAAACATGCATGTTGCAAAACAGTCTGAGCTGCATTGCTGGAGGCTCCTGTGTGGGCAGGATTCTATGCTTTCCCACACAAAAAAAGGTGTGCATAGCCCTCAAGATAGTAAATCACCTTTATATACAGGACATTTCGCTGACTAATAAAGTGATTCATCACTAATGATTGATAAGTTACTGAATATCAAAATATTAGATCAAATCTGTGCCTCATAAATCCAGACATGTTTAGAGGGGCACCATTTACTAATGCTCAATGTCAATATTTTTGGCTTCCAGCAGGAAAGCAAATTATGGCTAATTTACAAAACTGAGCTACATCTGGAAGTAACTCTATAAAAAGAGTTTATTACAAATAATTAGCATGATTATTTTTCTCTCATATCTGTCAGAGCTTAAATGTAGCCCCAAGAAAACTGATTTCCCCTGACATTCCCAAATGGCAAGCCATGTATTGAGCCTTGGGCACATTTCTAAAAGAGAAATTTCTGATATATCCTATCTTCATCCAACACACACAACACTTTACTTCAATATGACAGTGCATGGACAGTAACTGGAATGCCCCAGCAGAAACATTTTCCAACATTCAGCACTAAAACATTAGGGTATGTTTAATTGTTTAATCTAAATGGGCAACTTTGCAGCATAATGAAAACAACAATTCCAGTAAATAAATCTGGCGTCAATGTGGAGATTGATTTGCGGTTGAAATGTTGAACAGACTGACCATGGAAGCAGTGGCAATAGATAGTGAGTTGAAGCACGCAGAAGATTTGATGACAATTTGAGGAAGGCATCAGTTGAGGTACACTACATTTACTCGAGACCCAGATGGATGGCAGAGCCTTCCATCCTGTGCTTTTAAAGGTCTTAAAACGTACCTTGTGGGTGCTCTAAAAAGTTTAGCCATACCTGTAATCTGCTATGTTTTAAAACTAAATCTCAGAGTTGGAACACAGTTTTGGCAAAATGTTGATCCAAACACTGCATTAGCATGAGCAGCAGTAGTGGGGGCAGTCAGTCCAGTGGCAGCATCTACATTTTGGTCAATTTAATTGGTCATCAGGTAAAGATGAAAGTCTGGAATTGTTTGGGCAAATGACCACTCACATTGCCATAACGAGTCATGTAAATTGTACGGGAGTTGAAAACAAAAGCAGAAATCAGTCACATTCTTGCTCTTCAGATTCCAGCAACCCCAATCAAAAGCAATGCCAGCAGGTAAAAGCTGAGAACATAAGGCAGTTCAACTCACAAACCTCCATTATTTAGGCTCAGCTGCTGTCTTCTGGTGAAGAAATACGTACCTTTCAGGCTCTCAGCCTGTATTCTTGATGAAGGGCTTTTGCCCGAAATGTCGATTTTACTGATCCTCGGATGCTGCCTGAACTGCTGCGCTTTTCCAGCGCCACTCTAATCTAGACTCTGGTTTCCAGCATCTGCAGTCATTGTTTTACCTGAAGAAATATGGGTCTATGATGGGAGATTTCTGGAAATCCAACTTTCAACATTTCAAATGCATTTAAGCCTGATGTTTAGTCTCATTATTTGTGATACAAACAACAAAAGTTGAATTGTGTGGTTTGAATGATTTGGAATATGGGTAGCACCCATTATTTAGCAAGACAAACACAGCTCCCAGCCTTCATTAATGACAAAACAGATGAAAATTCTCAGAATTGGGCAATCAATTTTTGAAATCCACACGTATCTGTCAAATTGAACTAATATACTGTAAGTGAAATACCGTTTCAGAACTCTTTTGAAAAGCATTATTCAACCCAGACTTCTACAATTACAATAAGGTAAAAGTAAAGTTACCATAGCCTTACCAAATAACAGTGCTGCTCTCTGATTATAGAGACATGATAACCAGAGGGTCACCACACCTCAGGCAAGGGCAGAGATTGAGAAGCTGAGTCCTTCATTGGCAAACTAGCTACCAGCCAACTGAGCTCACCAACCTCCAATTACAGTCTATTTCATTGCTGTTTAAGAGATCGTGCTATGCACAAATTAGAATCAGGGACATGGCTGACAAGTAACGACACTTCCAAAAGCTAATTAATTCTTTTGTAACACAGATGTCCAGAGTTTGTCAAATGCTCCACATAAAACACAAATAACATTTTAACTTTACACTTCTCCCACAACAGCTTAGTTTAGTCCTTTAATTGTTTTTCTCTATTTTCCTCAATACTATAACTAACGACAAAGTACCTTCTACTTTGTGGCAAATAGAATTGAATGATGGAATATGGGATACCATTCACCTTGAACCCAAGGAAAATAGATCAGATTATTCTCTAAATAAGGGTGAAACAGACTCGCTGAAATCATATCGTATTTATCCCCAAGATGAGTTTACTCACTCCTCCCGTCTCAGCTCATCAGCAATTGAACACCTCATTCATGTTATCTCTGGGATTGTCTTACCAATGCTTTTTTTTTTAAGTTGGGCTTTGGTCTTCCAGCAACTTGAGATCATCCAAATGGCTGTTGTGCCCCAACAGTCATCCAGCCCTGCATCTCCAATATTTCTGTACTCTTCCAGTTCTGGTCTCTTGCCCATTCGACTTTCACTTACACTACTATAGGCAGTAGGATTGTGTATACCAAGGTCCCAAGCTTTGGAATTGTCTCACTAATCCTCTTTGCCTCAATCTTAGGAGCTTTCAAAAAAAGTATTTTTGACCAACACTTTGTTCTCCACGTATTGTTTGATTTCCAATTATCACTTTATATCTTACTACATTAAAAGGCGAGTTGTTGCTGCAAATGCTAAGAAATTAGTAATTATGGAGTAGAAGACTCAAACTTAAAAAAAATTACTAAAAGAGAAGAGATATGAAGAAAAAACCTACAGAATTTTGTTTTGTCTTAATGGAACTGGAACGACTTTATAGTTTCAAACTCTCATTCAACTACATTTAAAGCACCATTTTCAGTTTTGAGTATTGTACCTCCAGATGCACATATTGGCCTATGATGGGATAAAGTGCAGATTCACAAGAATTACAGCAGCACTAAGGGTATTGAAGGTGGTCTGGACAAGACTTAATTTTCTACATTCCAGTAAACATAAGGACTGATCTAATAGAGGTGTTTAAAATGATTCAAAAGGATTTAATTAGGTGAAGATAGGAAAAATACTTCCTCTGATGACAAAACCCAGTCAAGGGGATATAATCAAAATTATATGGTACTAGATATAAATGTTCTCACTAGGTAACTGCAGTAGTTACAAATACCAAAATCATTAACCCTAAGGTTATCTTCTTGCAGGGAAACTGTACTGAACAGGGATAGGAATCTTTTCAGATTAGACAAATTCCAATGCACTGCACAAAGAAATATTCTCACAATGCCCAATGTCATGTACTGTTATCTTTTGTAATATGGCATTTACATTAGCTTCAGTGATGCAAGAACACATCATGAGTAACATAATATTGAATAAATTAAACTTTTATTATAAGCCCTGATGCACACATAACCACAGGCACTTGCATGTCTGGGTTCAATTTTAGTAATTCAGATGTGACCTAACATGCTTCCCTCCTATGTCATGCTGCAAGAAGTCAGCTCAATATGAACGAACCTGAGACTGTTGCAAAGATGTGGAGCCTGAGAGGAGGCCACATGCTATGACAGCTTAAGTTCCACAAACATGTCTCATAAAAGTTATACTAACCATGAGACCATGTACGTAGGAGCAGAAATAGGCCATTCAGCCCATCAATACTGTGCTGCCATTCAAAGACTTCATGGCTGACCTGATAATCCTCAACTGCTGAAAGTGTGTTGCTGGTTAATGCACAGCAGGTTAGGCAGCATCCAAGGAACAGGAAATTCGACATTTCGGGCCAGAGCCCTTCATCAGAAATACTTTTTACTGATAATCCTCAACTCAGATTTTCTGCCTTTTCCTCAAAATCCTTACAGATCAAAATTCTGTCTCCATTCCAGCCTCTAACATACTTAAAATGTGGTAAAGAATGTTTCAGATTCCTATTCTAAAGAAGAACTTCCTCCTCATCGATCTTAAATAGGTAGTCCATTTTTTCTGAGGTGGCAATGTTCGAAAGAATGCATTCTCAACCTATTTCTGGTTTCAGTTGCAGCATAGAGACATTCAAATTGGTGTAAAGTGGTTTGTGTTGGCATCAATTGTTCTTTTCGAGCTTGCATCAAGTGCAGAAAAGATCTAACCTTAATTCACTTCAACCCTTTGCAATACAATCCAACAATTCAAGTTATTATGTTGTATTTCTGCTTTTTTTTTAAATTCTAGTTTTCATACATAAGATGGTGCAGGAGAATGGTGACTTTGTACACTTTCCATTATACTCCTATACTTGAGTATACGCGACAATAAAACCTAATTCTAATTCAACTCTGCCATTAAACAAATGTATGCTGAACTGTTTTTTATATCTCCAAGCAATAAGTACAATGCTGCATTTGAAGTGCTTATGCACATTAAAAGTGCAAGAGTAGTATAGGCAGAATAAGCAGATACAAATATAGTTACAAAGAGTGCACCAACCACCCTCCCTTCGCAAAAGATAGGTGCATTGTAAAGTGGTCTATGTAGAACAAACACTTCATTTCAATATGATAATGAGGTCACGTACGAGATGTAATGGGTATACATTTTCCCATCAGTGATGCTACATGGTATTCAGTATGCTTTGTAATAAACTACAATTACTCAGTATAATTTGGCAGGATGCACTTAGAACCAGTAGAGTCTATTGAATCAGTACTTGTGACCCATAAAAGCAGCCTCATGCAACATTTATTTTTAAACTGAAAATTGTATATGCTTATTCCACAAAAATTGCAGAATATTCTGCATAACTAAAAGTTTCTGAATTAAATTAAAAAGATAAAGAAAATTATCAGAGTTTAAAAAGTTAAGATTTGGCTCAATCACTAAAGTATGCAGCAATGCAAAACAAAACACAAATGACACCACACCTGCCAAGCTAAGTGATCAAATTCTTTTGACAAAATTATAACAATCCTAAAAGTCAAAGAATAAAATAGCAAGATCTTAACCACCACTACTGGCAAAGACTGGAGGCCACTTGAGATCAAAAAAGCAAAAAAACTTTTAATATTAAGTGTATCTTTTGTCTAATGGGTTATTTCAAGCCAAAACAGATATTTGCATTTAATCCAGTAAAATTATGTTGGAAATTAAATGCTTTGCCTCATACATACAATATCAAGGGAAAGGTGGAACCTACACTAGTTCACAAAACAAAAATGAAAACTCCAAAAATAGAAAATTCAGTAATTTGCTAAATGCTTATTCTTTTTGTATTCACTCTGGTTGTGAATACTTTTCATTATTGTTGATAAGAATTGAAAATTAGCTGGAGTCAACTAGGATAGAATGCTTGAAAGAAACATCCAAAAAAAAAATGAGCAAAGTTGAGTGCTGTTTCACAGTAGGAAACTTGTAGCTCATTCGACAATAGGTTACTTTACAAAACAAAGTAATTCAAAAACAAAACCAACCAGGATTCAAATTTTAATGAGGCATTTGCAGAACTCATCTAAGTAGGTTTTCCATGGCTTTAATTCCAGGAGAGAAGTGAAAAACCACCACGTTCATACCACAGAGTCAGAGATATATAGCACGTAAACAGACCCTTCCTTCCAACTCCAGACATTCTAGATAAATCTAGTTCCATTTGCCAGCATTTGGTCCATATCCCTCTAAACCCTTACTTTTCATATACCCATCCAGATGCATTTTAAATGTTGTAATTGTACCAGCCTCCATGACTTCCTCTGACAGCCCATTCCACTTAAGGTTTTGTAACAAAAGGTGACATCTCAGCTCAGACAATGCTCGAGAAGGGATGACTTACAAGAAGTTCTGGAATGCACTGTCTGAGCCAAGATGTCACCTTTTGTTAGAAAACCTTAAGGTATCTCGAAAAGATGACTTAAAAGGTAGTTCTGGGATTTACATATTAATGAACTGAAACCTGCAATAGATTCTAAAAGATGAAAGACTTAACAACAATCCAGGTTTGTTCAATATATCATTTCAGTTGCATGTCACAGCAATCTTTTGCTATAAATTCTGTGTCTTATGGTCTTGTGCTCCACAGCTACCTGAAGGAGGAGCAGTGCTCCAAAAGCTAATGCTTCCAAATAAACCTGTTGGACCACAACCTGGGGTGGTGTGAGTTTTAACTTTGTCCACCCCTGTCCAAAATCAGCTCCTCCACATCATTCTAAAAATGCCCACTTATTCCAACTTTGTCTCCTATTAATTAACCAATCCTCTATCAACACTAATATACTACCCCGAATACCATAGGCTCCTAAAATTATTAAGTAGCCTAACCTACACCTTATCGAATGCCTTTTGAAAACCTAAATATCTATTGGTTCCCCTTTATTTATCCTGCTTGCTACTTCAGAGAATTATCATCAAGCATCTTTTTCCTTTCATGAAACCAGGCTGATTCTGCTTGCTTACACCATGCATTTTTAAATGCTTTACTGTTATATTCTTTACAATAGATTCTAGCATTTTCCCAATAACAGATGATTAAGTTAACTGGCTTATAACAACTTTTTTTGTTTTAACACTTTAAATTCACATACAAATATTAAGCCACCATTTCAGTATGTCATGCCCGCTTTAGCGAGTGCTAACCATATAAATGTTGGTGGAACACATAATTAGTTGTGGCAGCATCCCAGATTTTAAAAAAAAGAGGAAAAGCTGAAGGCTATATATTTGTTGAGCTACAACCTAGGAACCAATGAACAAAACTTAACAATACAGTAATCATTTAAAATCACAGATTGGACTTGAAGAAACCCAACAAATTCTGAATATACAAGTTCCTTTTTTTAAAAAATTGTACAAGGATAAATTGTATTGAAAAGTAAATGTTTCAGTAATTTGAAAATGTAATATATACCTCAACAATATCAAGGACAGTTTAACTTTACAACAATACTTTATTGGCATTAAAATGGTAAATCAGTATGTATATGCCCGCCTTCTTCCATGTACCCTTCCAATGTTGAGTCCTCTACTCTGAAAGCTCAATCCTTTCCATGGCTTGTAAATCGATAGGGTTTTTTCCCCCACTGTCAGCATACAGTAAGACTCCAGAAACACTGGCTGATTAATCTTCTTATCTGCACTTTTTGATGATACCTACTTCTACAGAAGTTGTTCCTGCAAATAAATTCAACAATGCAAAAAGAAAGCTTCAGAGAAATATTTGAGCTGCTTCGATAGGTTATCAGCAGTTCTAGAAGATAAGCCATTCTGCTTCTGGTAACCAACATTAAAACTACATTGTAGGCAAAGGCAAGGAGGTTTATAGAATAGGTGGGGTTAAAAGAATTTGGTCCCACAATTCTGTCCCCATCTGAGAGCTACAAATCTTCTTGAAACTCATTTCCTATCCCCATCTTGTTCAATGGATTTCATCCTTATCATTTGAACATTTGCCCATTATGGCAACTCAAGAGTCATCATTTAATCTCCCTTCCTATTTGCTACAATTCAATATTTTCTCTTATGGACAAAGGTCCCTATATTTGGAAAGGAAGAATGACCAGAATGAACAGTGACAAACCACAGCCTACTACACTGAACTAGAAACTCTGCAATAGCAGGATTTTTAAAAAAATGAATTACCAGGTTGTAATTCTAGAGATCAATCACATGTTGTTGTAATAGCCAGCTTCAGCTTATCGTGGACCTCCCACTCTCTCTCTCATTTTCCTTTTTGTCTTCCTTTTAAAAGCTCTTGCTTACTTCAACAATCAAACTGGTATCCCACAGACATGCACCATTCTCTGTCTACCTACAGAGCTGGTTTTTATTCATATCCCCTTTTCATATGAAACTACCTTGTGAACATACTACTTGGTTGGAGCATTTGTGCTTTATTAGTTTCTAAAATCATTACATTCAATGAAGAACTTAAATGGACTTGTCAAAATTGGTGCTCAAGCCTTCAATGGTGTTGCACAACTCATGGAGCATGTTGTACTGCACAAAGACAATTACTGAGCGATTCAATACTACACAAATGTCAGACAGCAGGAGATTAACAAGAACCCCATTCGCTTTCATCTTTCTCCATCCCACCTACCTACAAATTCTAATTCATTCTTTTGCTCTTTTACATTATTCTGTGTCACTAGACTATTAGTTGGTCATACAAGTCAGAAACCCCACTGCTTAGCTTTATTTTCCTTATGGTTCAAATGCAGTGACATCTGGCAAAAATGGGAGCATTGCAGTAGCAAAAACATTAAAATCAGAAAGAGGTGAACTCATCTTTATTAGTGGAAATTCATCAACAACTTCTTACTTTGCTGTGAACATTCAAAGTCACAGCAGTGTATTGATGACAGTGTTCAAAACTGAATATTCAGGCTCAAAAAGACTTGGTCAATTAATGCATTTAATAGCCAGGTGGCCAACGTGGATTAGCTTCAGCGGAACCAAAAATTTGTCAACAAAAGAAAATTAAGACGGCGGGAAGCACCGCATATCAAGTAATGGAAAAGGATTCCCTTGGTGTAGTGGTAGAAACCTCACACAAACCCAGGAGGCATGGGTTCAAATCTCACCTGTCCCAGAGTACGTAGTAATATTTTCTAATCAGTTCGGAGATATCTGTAACAGGTAACGATTCTGAAAGGATTAATGTTGGAGACAGAATTAAGCTCCACCTAATGGGACTATGAGATGAGGACTTGGGTGGCAAAACCTACAGATCTTTTAGGGTGAAGACCTATATCTCCCAAAGGCTTTTGTAATACTTTTTAACTCAATTGCTATCATTCAATTAGTTTCATTTTGTTTTCAGAGCCTCTCTCATTAAGTTTCCTTCACCACTATAAGCCCTTAGTCCCAGTCAAGAAACAGAACTGTGGCAAACTACCCCAACGACTTGGCATCACAATTCATACAACAGGAAAGAACACCTTGAAAATTATTCTTAAAAAAGGCTTATTTTATCACAATCCAGGTTCTATAAGTTTAAAAGGGGACTAAACCAGCACAAAATAGATTTAGACTTTTTAAGACTCAAAAAGGTTATAAATCCAAAACCACAGCTGAAATACACAGCTAGTCTATCCGCAAAAAGGAAAAAGATTGGCTAGCAATTTGGGTAGAGATCTCTCATCTATAAACCAATCTTTCATCCCTTTGTAGAATGTTCATAAAATTATGTGGCACATCCAGCATTTCTCATGTATAAAAATCAGCAATTGTTCTGTAAATGGGAGGAATGGAATTCATTAGCTATCCCTCTCCAAGAATAGGGAACACCCAGGAAAATGTTGCAATTCAAAAGACAAGTTACTGAAATTTGCCCTCAGGAATTTGAAAGTTGTTTGAAAGAGCAAATGTTCATTACCAACTCTGCTTCTTCATGTTACGATTTTCTTGCACACCCAGACAGCTTTAATTCCAGTGCAGCACATTACTGAACATAACCCTAGACAGGATATCAGATTAAACTCATTTCTACTTGGATACACCTCCATCACAAAGCTAGTTATGATTATGCTGTCAGTTTGTTTTAATCATAAATTTCCAGTGCCATGGGAAAGTGAAATATCACACACCAGGACAAAAAGAACGTTAAGAGGTTCAAGCACCAAAAGTTCCAGTTTCATTCAACTGGTCACTGTCATCAGAAGGTTAAAGACTCACTCAAATGCAGAATGTTACCTGACATTTCAGAACAGGAATGTCTCACCTTTAAACCAAAGCTTGTCATTCTTTACAGTAATCCTGGGGATTAAAATACCAGATGATATTATTAACAAGAGCAACAAGTTCTTTTAATGCCCACTCAATATCTTCCCTCAAACATCATTTACCGTTTATGCGATACATGGTACCTTATGGCAGAAGGTCCAGTGGTAGTAATCCTACCTCTGGGCAGCAGGTGTGAGATTGGTCTTTCTTATAGATAATGGACACTCCAATCTCAGTTGACTTAGCGACTGCTAAATACGGACATCATGTAACAAAGTGTACAAGTTTCCAATAAGTGACATTGATTTCTAAATCTCAAAACTGGCAGGAAATGTTCTGTAGGGGAAATATGTTAACTGCCTGGTCAAACTCAAAATCCAAAAATGTTGCCATAACATTTGAAAAAATTCTTCTACTTTGTTTCTTTTGGAGCAGGGAGGCAAGACTTTTAAAACAAAAACAAATGCACTTTATGCCACAACACTTCATAGCTGTTCAATCACCTAATAATATTCAACATGCAGCTACTTGTTAGGTGGGCACAATAGTATTTTACAATGAAACACATTGTTTTTGCAAATTGATCCCAGATCAAGCTTCTGACCAACACAAAAGTAATTGTTGCAACTTTGAAATCCAGCTATGAAAAGGAAAAGGAGAAAAGGTGGGGAAAAACAAACTGCATAAAATGCCCAGTGCAGCACATTATTCAAAAAATCTTGTATCACCAGTATTACATCAACAGCAACACCAGTGCATTTGTCAGGGGTAAATATAGAGTAGGGTAATGGGCCTGGGTGGGCTACTCTTTGGAGAGTCAGTGTGGACTTGGACCAAATGGCCTGTTTCCACACTGTAGGGAATCTAATCTCGTCATATGACTCATGCAAGATATCATGGCAGAATTGTTACAAGTACCATAAACACAGGAAACACATTCATTACAACATTTCACAGAAAAAATTATAGATATTCAAATTCAGTTGGCTCCTATAGTCAATATCAAAAAGTTTAACAAAAGGTTTTAACTTCTTGCTCCCACTTTTTGCTACTTGTGAAATTTTAAAGTTAGTAGTCAATACTTCTGCTTCCATTAAGTGTACCAACAAACTAAAAAGGATTTTAAAAGGTTTAGTCCTCTCCAAACCAAAGTAAAAGGCTGCACATTCTGGTTACTAAGTCATATGTTAGATCTGTTCAGTTCATCAATCTCACTTACAAATAGCAAAAAAGGTGACAGGCATAAGCATCGTCACCCTAGAAAAATAGGAAACCACTTACAAAACTAGCTAGAATCAGAGAGATATACTGTACAGCACAGAAACAGACCCTTCGGTCCAACTTATCCATGCCAGACAGATTCGTCCATGCCAACCAGATAATAGTATTATTAATTACACAAAATAGGGGAAAAAACTCAGCAGTTCCTTCCAGCATACTTTGCATTTATTATAGTTCTGTATTATTTACACCATAGTAAAGCATTTAGTTTGTTCTTCTCAACACTAAATTAATTATAAAATTAGTGTCTGTTACCAGTGTCACGTGTATGGAGCAGGGTATGCAGGCATACACAGCAAGATTTGATTTGAGCTTTCCTCTAAACAGTATTGCCTGTCAAAACTCACTAAGCTCATAAGAACAGCCACTTAGACCATCTTTGAAGGTAAAGACTTGGCATTTCTATAGTTCCATTGATCGTGTCGCAGAGTCAGATGTACAGCATGGAAACAGACCCTTCAGTCTAGCCCGTCCATGCCGACCAGCTATCCCAACCCAATCTCGTCCCACCTGCAGCACCCAGCCCATATCCCTCCAAACCTTTCCTATTCATACACCCATCCAAATGCCTCTTAAATGTTACAATTGTACCAGCCTCCACCACTTCTTCTGGCAGCTTATTCCATACATGCACCACCCTCTGCATGAAAAAGTTGCCCCTTGGGTCTCTTTTATATCTTTCCCCTCTCACCCTAAACCTATGCCCTCTAGTTCTGGACTCCCTGAACCCAGGGAAACGACTTTGTCTATTTACCCTATCCATGCCCCTCAATTTTGTAAACCTCTAAGGTCGCCCCTCAGCCTCCGACACTCCAGGGAAAACAGCCCAGCCTGTTCAGCCTATCCCTATAGCTCAAATCCTCCGACCCTGGCAACATCCTTGTAAGTCTTTTCTGAACCCTTTCAAGTTTCACAACATCTTTCTGATAGGAAGGAGGCCAGAATTGCACGCAATATTTGAACAGTGGCCTAACCAATATCCTGTACATCCACAAAATGACCTTCCAACTCCTGTACTCAATACTCTGACCAATAAAAGAAAGCATACCAAAAGCCGCCTTCACTATCCTATCTACCTGCAACTCCACTTTCAAGGAGCTATGAACCTGCACTCGAAGGTCTTTGTTCAGTAACACTCCCTAAGGCCTTACCATTAACTGTATATGTCCTGCTAAGATTTGCTTTCCCAAAATGCAGCACCTCACATTTATCTGAATTAAACATCATCTGCCCATCTGGTCAAAATCCTGTTGGAATCCGAGGTAACCCTCTTCACTGTCCACTACAGCTCCATTTTCGGTGTCATATGTAAACTTACTAACTGTACCTCTTATGCTTCATCCAAATCATTTATGTAAATGACAAGTAGAGGACCCAGCACTGATCCTTGTGGCACTCCATTGGTCACAGGCCTCCAGTCTGAAAAACAACCCTCCACCACCACCCTCTGTCTTCAACCTTTGAGCCAGTTCTGTATCCAAATGGCTCATTCTCCCCCTAGTCTGTGAGACCTAACCTTGCTAATCAGTGTCCCATGGGGAACCTTGTCAAACACCTTACTGAAGTCCATATGGATCACATATACCGTTCTGCCCACATCAATCCTCTTTATTACTTCTTCAAAAAACTCTACCAAGTGTTTATATTTGATACCAACTACACAGCAGCACTATCACCTGACTCCACCTCTGCCTCAGTTCATCTGGTGGACAAACAATTATCTTTGTTATCTCTAGACTTAACTTTAACACACTTCCAACTGGCCTCCCACATTCTTCCCTCCATTACCTGAGGTCATTCAAAATTCTACTGAGTCGTTGTTTGCACCAAGTCACATGGACTCAAAACATGGCTGCTCATTGACACAAGGTTACTATTTAAGCTATACCTCAATTTTAAAATCCTAATTCTAGTTTTCAGATCCTTACATAACTTCACCTCTCATCAACTTGAATTTCCTCCAATCCCACAGCAATCCAAGAATCTAATTCTTTCCACTTTTCAGACTCTCTTTAAAACCCTTATTTTAAAGAGATGAGGTCTGCAGCTGCTGGAGATCAGAGTTGAGGGTGTGTTGCTGGAAAAGCACAGCAGATGAGGCAGCATCCGAGACGCAGGAAACTCTATATTTCAGGCTGGAACCCTTCTTCAGGAATAACGAAGGGCTTTGGCCCGAAACAGCGATTTTCCTGCTCCTTGGATGCTGCCTGACCTGTTGTGCTTTTCCAGCAATGCACTCTCAACTTAAAACCCTTATTAAGCCAAGCTTTTGTGCATTGCTGTAAGATTGCCTTATGTAAACTTGTAATGTTCCTGTGGAGTGCGATGGGATGTTTTATTACAAAAGAGAGCAGTAAGTAAGAGTTATTGCTGTTGTGACGATACTGCTGCAGTGCTGTGAGTTGGGAGCTTCAAGATTTTGACCAAGGAGAAAGAGAGAATTTGAGACACCTGACTATGTCAGGAAAGAGATTTGGAGTCAGACTTAGCAGTTAGTGGTCATCTCAAACACCTTCTACCCTTGTTCTTCGGATTGAAGATTAGCAATGAGAAATGCTGCCTAACTTCCAATTGCTCATAGATAACACATACTGCAGAAAGGGCATAGTGGCAGTCATGTAGAAAACCTTCTCCTAAATGTTATTAATTTTCAAATGTTGCCACTGCTGCTCAGCACTCCCACAGGCAAATGGAGTGCGTTCCATCACACTCCCAACATTAAATAATTTTTACTGTCATGATACTTTAAGAGTCTAGAGGTGATCCATTCAATATAAAATTTAGAGTCTCCAGCATGCTAGTGGCAGTACAAAAATAAGTTGCTAATAACAACCAGAGACGTGAGCGTTCTACCAAAAACCAAATAAACTGTCATCTCTTAAATTAGTGCAAAACTAGGAAATTCATTGCAACCAACAAAAATCACTAAAATACATGGGGAATTTTGAACATTGACAATAGTTTACCAGGACATAAAAATGTAACAAAGCACATAGCTAATCATATTTATATCAACATAATTCACCCAAGAAGCATATTTGCTATGTGGGTATGCTGCTGGAAAAGCACAGCAGGTCAGGCAGCATCCAAGGAGCGGGAAACTCGATATTTCAGGCCGGAGCCCTTCTTCAGGAATAATGAAGGGCTTTGGCCCGAAATGTCGATTTTCCTGCTCCTCGGATGCTGCCTGACCTGCAACGTTTTTCCAGCAACGCACTAAAACCCTTATTACAGCAATGCACAAAAACTTGGTTTAAGATTGCATATTTGCACCAATAGCTCTTAATACCTATTGCTAATAAAAAAAATCCCATTTCTGATTATTAGGCAGCATTAAGATTTCCCAATACATATACACTCAGTGTCACACAGTATGAAAGGAGACCCTTTGGTACAACTCGTCCATGTCAACCAGATATCGTAAACTGACCTCATCCCATATGCCAGCATTTAGCCCAAATCTCTCTAAAACGTTCCCATTCACGTACCTGTCTAAACATCTTTTAGATCCAACTGGACACACCTCTACTACTTCCTCTGGCAGATCATTCCATACACACACCATCCTTTGCATGAAAAGAAATTGTCCCTCAGGTTCCTTTTAAATTTTTCCCCTCTCACCTTAAACCTATGGCTTCTAGTTTTGGACTCCCCCCACCCTGGGAAAGAGATAAGGTGAATAGCCAAATCTATGTCCCTCATGATTTTATAAACCTCGATAAAGATCACCTGTCAGCCTCCAAAGCTCTGGAGAAACAAATCCCAGCCTATTCAGTCTCTTCTTATAACTCAAACTCCCCAGTCCCAGCAACATCCTTGTCATTTTTTTCAGTGCCCTTTCTAGTTTAAGAACATTCTTCTTATAGCAGGGCAGGAAGAATTGTACCGAGTATTCTAAAAGTGGTAACACCAGTGTCTTGAACAGCTGCAACATAATGTCTCAACACCTATAATTAATGCTCTGCCCAATGAAGGCAAATGTATTAACTGCCTTCTTCACCTGCAACACCACTTTCAAGGAACTATGAATGTGCTCCCTTAGGTTCTTTGTTTGGAAACACTCCCCATGAACTTACCATTAAGTGTATAAGCCCTGTCCTGATTTGCTTTACCAAAATGCAATATCTCACATTTATCTAAATTAAATGCCATCTGCCACTTCTCGATCTATTGGCCCATCTGATCAAGATTTCATTGTATTCTGAGATAACCTTCACTGTCCACTATACCACCTATTTTTGGGTCATCCCCAAACTTACCAACCATACCCACTATATTCTCATCCACATTGTTGATATCAATGTGGAACAACAGTGGACCTAGAATCGATCTTTTCGGCACACCGTAGTCACAGTCCTCCAAGATGAATAACAAGCCACTACCACCACCCTGTCTTCTACCAAGCCAATTTTGTATCCAACTGGCTAGCTTTCTCTGGAACTCGTGTGATCTAATTTTACTAACTAGTGTACCATACAGAACCTTGTAAAAAGCCTTGCTAAAGTCCATGTAGACAATGTCTACCTCTCTGCCTTCCTCAATCTTCTTGATGATCTCTTCAAAAAAACTCAATCAAATTTGAGACACAAAGCCATACTGACTGACTATCTCTAATCAGTCCCTGCCTTTCCAAATGCATGCAAATTCTGTCCCTCAGAATCCCCTCCGACAACTGACACCACCATCACACTCACTGATCTATAGTTCCCTGGCTTTTCTGCCTTTCTTAAACTATGGCGTATTAGCCACCCCCCAGTCTTCCAACACCTCCCCAGAGGACTCAGCACCTGCAGCCTCATTATCTCATTTCTTCTAACTTTCTAAAGACGTATCTAACACTTACTGCAAACATCTTCAAGAATTACTACAGGTAAAATAAAGAATACAATTCGGACAAATCAAAAGTTTGTATCGTTAAGCTTAGAATTCAGGGATTGGTGCATCTATTAATAGTAGCCCATTCAGCTCAGCCATTCAATTAGAAATAAAAGAACCTACACAATCCACAACTCCATATCTATATATGCCATATCCCTTAATAATCGATCATAAAGAGTACCTAGGAGAAGATATTAAGCTTCTCTACACAGCAAATAAGACTGATTATATCAGAATGGCCTGAGGATGAAGAAATGATTAACACACATGCAAGGAGTTTCTGAACTGGAAAAACTACCAAGATTTGATGGATAGAAAGCAGGTCTACAGATAAATGAAGACCAAGCTCCAACAAAAACCCAGAGCTTAAAGAACAGATGGTGGTGGAAGGAGTGCAGAAAATCCAACAACTCACCCATGATGAGTGTGGATTCTTAAGTTCAGTTCAGACCAATGTGCCAAGCAACCAGAACTACAATCCCCCAACTGAACCATCAAGATCTACAGTCAGCCACTGGTTAATGTGGATAAATTTTCATACCCATAAATTTTCACACCTTTCTTTTGTGTAAGGTAGACATCAGCAGATAAAGTTCACTATCGCTCATATTGTGCCAGTCAGCCTTTAGCCTTGAGAAAGGGTACTTGAGGGACCAAGACCTCAAACCCTAAAGCAAGCTCATGGTCTACAGGACATGCCTGCCATTCTGTAAGCAAAGACACAGAATGTACAGCAGACATTTCAATTCCAGAGAAAAGCATCCCCAATGATGCTTCCTCAAAATCCCGAAGATCCAAATGGCAGGACAGGTGCTCCAAAATCAGTAATAAAAATATAAATTTCTGGAAATGCTCTGCAGGTGTGGCTGCATCTGCGGAGAGAAATCACAGTAACATTTCGGGTCCAGTGACCCTTCCTCAAAACACCTCATTTAGCTCCAAAGTCCGTTGTCTCTCTCAGCCTAACATCCACAGCACTGATACAATGGTTACTGACAATCATCTGTTTTAAAAAGGCCCTATCACTCACAGGGCCTGATACAGACTTCCAAATTAGGCTCTTTACTTTGAGCTCTCACAGTAAGCCATTAGTTGTAAGGCAGAGAAAACCAATTCAAGAATGTCGTCAAAGCTTCCGATGAAAAATACAATATCCCTATCAATTCAGATGAATGCCTTACGCAATACCACCCAAAATCCACTACAGGTACCAATGAACTTGGAGCAAAAAGGCTAGGTGGAGGCCAAGCACAACTGGAAGGAATGGGCAAAAACCTGAGGAAGCCACCAGTTTGTCTCTTCAAACACTACGTGCCCCACCTGTGAAGGGACTGTGGATTCAGCATTGTTCTGTTTAAGAGACCAGAGAACCCACAACTCCAGAGAGGAAACAGCTGTCCTTAAGATGATTAATCCAGCTTAATCTTGAAATCTCGAATTATCTGGGCATCCCCTTTTAGTGTGATTAATTCCATTTTTGTCCTATCCTTCTCACACTTCCCAATTTTCCTTCTGCTTGGCTTCTCAAGTGCAAGATTACTTTTCGTCATTCATGACCCTAAACCTTTGACGGCATGGTGGCAACAGTGGTTAGCACTGCTGTCTCACAGCACTAGAGATCCAGGTTCAATTCCCGCCTCAGGCGACTAACTGTGTGGAGTTTGCACATTCTCCCAGTGTCTGCGTAGGTTTCCTCCGGGTGCTCCGGTTTCCTCCCACCAGTCCAAAGATGTGTGGGTCAGATGAATTGGCCGTGCTAAACTGCCCGTAGTGTCAGTTGAAAGGGTAAATGTAGGGGAATGGGTCTGGGTGGGTTGCGCTTCGGCGGGTCGGTGTGTACTTGTTGGGCCGAAGGGCCTGTTTTCACACTGGAAGTAATCTAATCTAATCTAAACCTTCAAGATGTTTTCTGTACCTCCTATCTAATCTATTTAATATTTTTAACATCTCACATCAGATTACTCCTATACTTACCCCTATACTTTTAGACTTGGGCAAAGAAAAAGGAGGCTCAGATAAAGTAACAAAATACTATAAATATCAGCGCTCAGAATCAGACTGTCACCCAATAGTGCATTAGAACTTAGAACAATACAGCACAGAACAGGCCCTTCGGCCCACGATGTTGTGCCAAACATTTGTCCTAGCTTAAGCACCCATCCATGTACCTATCCAATTGCTGCTTAAAGGTCACCAATGATTCTGACTCTGCCACTCCCACAGGCAGCGCATTCCATGCCCCCACCACTCTCTGGGTAAAGAACCTACCCCTGACACCCCCCCTATACCTTCCACCCTTCACCTTAAATTTATGTCCCCTTGTAACACTCTGTTGTACCCAGGGAAAAAGTCTCTGACTGTCCACTCTGTCTATTTCCCTGATCATCTTATAAACCTCTATCAAGTCACCCCTCATCCTTCGTCTTTCCAATGAGAAAAGGGCTAACAATCTCAACCTATCCTCGTACGACCTATTCTCCATTCCAGGCAACATCCTGGTAAATCTCCTCTGCACCCTCTCCAAAGCTTCCACATCTTTCCTAAAATGAGGCGACCAGAACTGCACACAGTACTCCAAATGTGGCCTTACCAAAGTCCTGTACAGCTGCATCACCTCACGACTCTTGAAGTCAATCCGTCTGCTAATGAACGCTAATCCACCATAGGCCTTTTTATAAGCTCTATCCACCTGAGTGGCAACTTTCAAAGAGCTATGAACATAGACCCCAAGATTCCTCTGCTCCTCCACCTTACTAAGAACCCTACCGTTAACCCCGTATTCTGCATTCTTATTTGTCCTTCCAAAATGGACAACCTCACACTTGACAGGGTTGAACTCCATCTGCCACTCCTTAGCCCAGTTCTGCATCATGTCTAAGTCCCTTTGCAGCCGACAACAGCCCTCCTCCTCACTGTCCACAACTTCACCAATCTTCGTATCGTCTGCAAATTTACTGACCCACCCTTCGACTCCCTCTTCCAAGTCATTAATAAAAATTACAAACAGCAGAGGACCCACAACGGATCCCTGTGGAACTCCACTTGTAACTAGGCTTCAGGCTGAATATTTACCATCTACCATCACTCTGACTTCTACCAGTTAGCCAGTTCTCTATCCAACTGGCCAAATTTCCCACTATCCCATGCCTCCTGACTTTCCGCATAAGCCTACCATGGGGAACCTTATCAAATGCCTTACTAAAATCCATGTACACTACATCCACTGCTCTACCCTCATCCACATGCTTGGTCACCTCAAAGAATTCAATAAGACTTGTAAGGCAAGACCTACCCCTCACAAATTGATACCAAAAAAAAAGTGCCATCTTCTTAGTAAGCACCATTGTTCTGGAAGATTGTTGGTTCCTGCACATAACAATGCTCCAAGTCTAAATAAGCAGCCATCAACATCCCATCTAAAAGGAGTTGCATCCCATAAACAGTGACACATCGAACTTCAAAGACTGGTGGATGGAGGAAGGAGAAAAAATGAAAAATCACATTAGCCACTATTACAGTACAAAGCTTCACAGACAAGTTAATACAATACTTAAGTATTACCTCTAGGAAAAATTATACATCTCAACTGATACAATTTAGCTTTGCTAGGCTAAAATGGTAGCTAGGAGAAAAAGAAGACTGCAGATGCTAGAGATCAAAGTAGAGAGTGTGCTGCTAGAAAAGCACAGAAGGTCAGGCAGCATCCGAAGAGTGGGAGAATCAACGTTTCTGACAAAAAAAAGACCTTCATCAGGAATCAACTGCACATCTCAACAGATACCAAAAACAATTCCTGATGAAGGGCTTTTGCCCAAAACATCAATTCTCCTGGTCCTCTGATGCTATCTAACCTATTGTGCTTTTCAACTAAAATGGTAGCTAGCAAACAGGAATAGGTAGCGAAGGAACCCAGAGTTTTGTTGCCAAGACTAGTAAAAGGGAGGGTCTTTAAATTACATTTATGGCTTTATTAAAATGGATAGAACATGTAAATACCATATCAAGTGAAAACAGTCAAAAGAAAACATTTATTGGCAGACCATGAACAAGCTTCCGAATCTAAAGCTGAGTCAGGCTGAAAACAACAACATGCTGTAATGAGGAAAACTTCTATCAGACAAGCTTGGGATTGACAGCCTGAAGCAACCAGCTTAAAGTTAAAATTGAAGAACTTCAAGCCTACCAAATTGTCAAATTTGCACACTCAAACTAGAAAATAAACCAAGTCATGAATTACCCAAAATCTCTCAACAATTTCAACTTCACTTGTGAGGCCAAAATTCCTTTACTTGTCATGATTATGGGAGGCTCTGGGCAACCTTTCTTTTGCATAATAACTAATTTTATACTGAGGTGAAAAATATAAAATCCAAATGGACTGCACATTGCAACAGAAGCACAAAAAACAATTCTGTTGTTAAAGAAGTACCATATAAATTCATGTAAAAGTCAACCCCTTACTTTTGGTCAAAACAATCTTGTATTTTCCATATATCACATGTAAAGGTTGACCCTACTATATCGCATTATAAACCTCTTACAAAAGGAAACTGCATGTTCCCATTAACCCACTCAAAGTCACATTCATTCATACCAGTAAGTCAACTCATTGCTCTGTTTACTATATTGCATCTCTATTCAGCCCACCATTTACCAAAGCACATTTTGATTAATTCATTCATTCAGACTGGTACTAAGTCTATTAGTACTTACCGCACTTTGCTCACTATTCATCCAAAAGTTAATATTGTTAAAAAGTTAATAATTTTAACTGTGCCATTATATCTGTATAAAAGTGAAATATATTAGCTACAAATATCTTTAATTCTTTGACAAAATTGTTAATGTTGCTGTAGTTCATTTTATATGAGTGTACATGGGAGAGAAGTGGAAGAATTTGATGGTGAAGTTCAAGACACTTACACATTCAGAATTTAATAAATGTTTCATTTTAAGTGCTATTATACTAGGCCATGACGATGTTGAACAGTGCGATTTTGCAGGATTTCAATGAATCTTTAACAGATTAAATTTTTGTACAGGGGTATGCATAAATAAAATTTACTACCAGTAAATCATTCTTGTTTCTCTTGCTTTTATCTGGTAATTACCTTTACCGTAATTCATTGCGCTCTTCTTTACTGGGATCAGTTGAGCGATGCACGAATTTCAGCCCCTCAAAACTAGTGCCCGTGTAATAGCCGGCCCTATAAATTGAACCTTTAAAAATAATCTAAAAGATTTGACGTTTACGTAAGTATACACGGTAAACTGATCTGGATTTTAGCAATGATCACTTTTTTGTTTACAAATATTTATTCATTTAGTCCTTGGGATCAATGCAACAAATTTCTCACTTTTCAATATGTCATCTAATTAGAAAGTAGGGCTGCAAAGTCGTAACACATTGAAGAATCATTAAAATATGCTCTTGAACACAAGACACAGCAATAAAACAGAAAATTATGGAAACAGTCAGAACATTGGAAAGAGGAACAGTAAAGTTTCAAGGCAATACTAACCTTTCCTTAAAGCCTGTCACCATGAACACTTTCTAGTTCTAAGTGCGGATTCAGAGGAAGTACAGGGAAAGTCTGTGATCAAACATCTGGATGTGAAAGGAAGAGTGAAAAGTAAGAGATGGGTAAAAGAAAAATGATAGCACAAGGCAAAAGGGGGTAGTAAATGACCAAATAAATAAACAGAGATAGTTTAGAGGAAGAATAACAGCAGTACCATTATCAACATCCCTTACCCAAGAGGTAGAGAGTTGGACCAAACATAAACCAAGATGATGTAATCTTGACTCCTGAATAAATAAGAACTTGTCTTCTTATGATTGAGGCAAAAGATGAATGGAGCTGTGAAAAGCTTTGAGACGGTGAGTCAGTGTTTCAGAAGAGAAAAGATTAAGTGCATGCACGTGGCAGCTCATGCAGCATGCACAGCTCTCGAACTGGCTAAATTTCATATAGATATCTGTAATCAAGTGGATTTGAAACATTAAGCATGGAATTTTAGCTGGAATGCACAAGTAGTAACTTGAAATACATTTGCTCAGAAATGTATCAGTGAAAGCAGGCTTTAGGCGATTCCCAATTAAACAAGAGAAGGAAATTGAAAGGCAAAATAGTAAACAGGGCAAAAAAAAGAGAGACTGAACAATAATCTAATCAGAGATAGGAACAGAACTTAAAGTGTAAAGTCCTGAAAGAGAAAAGTAATGAACAAACTGTATTGTAACAACTTGGGTTCACATATGAAATTGAAATGCAAATAACAAAGACATTAACATTTATTCACAAAAGGAATTACAATGTTAGGCAAATTGTTAATTATGTAGCAATTTATCATGCACACCTAACAACACAAATTAACGACTGAAGTAGGGCTTCTCATGCAAACTAGCAGGCCTCAAAGTTCCTTTTCAAAGTTTGGATTTTTAAGCTTCCCTAGCAAAAGCCAACAGAACAGACAGAGATCCTATGTTACATATAGCAAAGAAAAATTTTCTTTTGGCAGAATTTTCAATTTTAACTATTTTATATAATTAGGTCCAAGAGTTGAATCAAAAGCATCAAAATAATCAAAACTGAGCCATGCTGATTCTTGGTACTCGACAGTGCAGTTTGTATTTGTGCTGCTGAATTCAGTTCTTAGCTATCCAGAAACTCATTATACTTGACTTTTGTATCCATGTAGAAGTTTCCTATCGGATTTAGCAAGCTAGAACTAATGCACTGTCAGTGTACCTTCACTGGTGTCCTGGACTCCAAAAGGTGAGGGCATTTGGATTTCAAAATGCGTTGAAAAAATCATCATGTAGGTAGAGAAAGACCCCATGGCATTTTGTTTTCACGAGCACCCAAAGCTACATATAAAATTAATTATGGGTTAAAATGTGTTGGTTTGATTTGAGTGGGTATCAAGATAAGAGGCTGAATCATTGCAAAATTTTGTCTGTAGCTTTATGAAGCAGCTTCATACTTATTTACAATAAAGTACTTTAAGATATCTCAATACAAGCTCAGATTCAGTTCAAATGCTCCTATTATTTGAACAATATTCTCAAACATTTTTCTTTAAAAACAGTACCAACATCTGCAGTTTACTTTTACTTCAATAATACTATCACAGTCTGAAGTCTCAAAGCTGTATAGCAGTTAATTATTACAGCATTTTAGATTGCTTCACTATTGTTGCATCCCTTTCACACAGGTTGAAGTTTTGATTACAGCATATAGTAGAACTTTTTAAAAAAAAATTGTCATGGGTTGTGGGCACCTGTATCTAAACCAGAATTTATGAACCTATAGTCCTTATGGTTCAAGATACTTACAATGCAGGGTTTTTTTTTCGTGCACTGGTTTTGGAGAGAATGATTATTTGGGTGTTGTTTGAGCTGGATTCACCTGAACAAGTAAGGAGTATTCCATCAAGCCTCCTTATTTGTGCTTGTACATCGTCAGTATGAGAGTCACACACTACAGGATTCCTAGCCTCTGACTGCTCTTTCACAATAGTATTCATTATAGTTAGTCCAGTGCAGTTTCTGGTGTGTGGTAATGTTGATAGTGGGGGATTCAACTATGATAAGACCATCAAATGTCCAGGGGAGACTGTTTTTCCTAATTGGAGATGATCATTCCTTGCATAGCTTAAATGTTATTTGCCAATTATCAGCCTAATCACTGAATCCCTTCAGTGTGGAAGCAGGTCATTCAGCCCATTGAATCCAACCCTCCAAAGAGCATCTCACCCAGACCCATCCCTTTGCCCCATCCTTGTAACCCTGCATTTCGCCTGGCTAATTCACCTAACCTGAACATTCCTGAATACTATGGGCAATTTAGCACAGCTATCTAAACTGTATATCATGGACTGTGGGAGGAAACTAAAGCATCCAGAGGAAACCCTTGAAGATGCTGGGAGAATGTGTCTCCACACAGACAGCAACCAGAGGGTGGAGTCAACCAGAGTCACTGGTGCTGTGAGACAGCAGTGCTAACCACTGAACCACCCACCAAGTGTTAACAAGGTCTTGTTGCATATGGGCACAGACTAATCACATTTGAAGTTAGAATGATGCAGGTCATTGAACATCCCCATTTCTAATCTTACAGTGGAGGGAATCGATGCAGCAGCTGAAGGTGGTTGGGTCGAGGATACTATCCTTCGGAATATTCCCAGTGATGCTGAGAGAGAGTGAGAGCGAGCGCGAGAGCGAGAGCGATATGATTCACCTTTAACAACCATCATCCTTTGCACTGAATACAGCACCAACTAGCAGAAAGCACCTCCCCCTTCCTCCCACCACCACCACTTGTACTGCTCCTCCAATTCCCATCAACTCCAATTTTGTTTTGTCAAATACTGCACTGATGTGAAAGGCAATTACTCTTGCCTCCCTTTGGAAGTCCGTTCTTTTGTCCATATTTGGACTAAGCATGGTCCAAAATCAAAGTCCAATTACTAACCCTGACCAGCTGTTCCTTTTACAGAATGAAGTTATTGATATAACTTTACTAAACATTTTGCTTCACAACACTCCTCTCTAGTTCTCTAAATGAAAGTCGATTTTTGTTGCCAAGCCACAAAGCAATAAAGCAGCATGTTCTTTAACCATAGTTAGGGGAAGGAGGCAGTCCCAGAGTTTACCTCAGACAGAAAAAGGATCAAATCCAAGCTTTTGGAATTAATATGATTCATTCACTAGTCAACTAGCTTACTGAGTTAACCAGCGCTCCAACTGAACTCACCTGTGACAAACAAAGCACAGATATTCCAAGGAGTAAACGCAAAATCCCTGCAAGTGTTATGCAATATGTTACCCACTTTTCATGTGGATAATTGTAAATCTCGAGGTGGTTAATTATGTTTTCAATTAGGAAAGAAAGTCTTGAGTATAGTTATTGAATACGAGTAGATGTGTGTTGCAATATTTTGAGATGGGTAAAATAGCAAGATGAGAAGCAGAATGTGCAAGTGTTTACTTCAAAAATTATTTGCGTGCTTCAACTTCTTTTGCTCCTGTTGAACTGGCTCACTCTTAAAATGCATATGCAATTCACGTCATACCTCTTCCTTTTGGATGACTTCATACTAAATGTTACTTCTTTGGAGACAGCAGAACAAAGCGTTAGCCAGAGTCAAAATTCTGGAATACCCTCCCTAATAGCATTGTGGATGTATTTGGATCATAGAGTGAAATGGTTCAAAAAGGCAGGTCATCACCATATGTTTGAGGGCAATTAGGGACAGGCAATAAATGTTGGTCAGCCAGTGACACCCACATCCCATGAGTGAACTAAAAAGGGTAAAATCCAAGCAACCGTGGGAAAAAGAGAGGTAGGGTATAGAAAAATTACCAGGACCAGAAACCAGAGAGACAATGGAGATCAAATTAAGTGAATAGAAAAAAAAAAGAACGAATATCTAATTATTGAAGAACTGAGAATATGTTGATAGTAAAAATCCATTAGTTAAGATACTTTACCAAGTGTGTTGCAAATATTAACTATTTTCAGCAGCTTGTTCAGAAAGCACAAACGTTCAAAAATTAAGCCCAGAATAAGATCAGCCTGGTTTTATCTGGTTGACACCAGTTGCCATGTGCACAGAAATAAAACACTTAGTACAAACAAGTGACAATGTGCGCAAGTTGAAGCTCATGTGTCAGAAATTCAGATCTAACAGTGAATATTCAAACAAGCTTATTTTGAAAAAAGTGTACTAGGTTATTAAATCATTTAATAGTTAACATGTAATAACTATTCTATCATTTCAATACAAAATGACAGTCACTTCAAACCACATGAAAAGCAAAATATCTCTTGTATTGAAACCAAATGGGATAGGTGATGGCCTAGTGGTATTATTGCTCTATTATTAATCTAGAAACACAGCTATTGTTCTGGGACCCAGATTCTAATCCTACCATGGCAGATGGTGGAATTTGAATCGAATGCAAAAGAAGTCTGGATTAAGAATCTACTGATTGTTGATTGCCCAAAAAACCCTATCTGGTTCACTAATGCCCTTCAGGGAAGGATACCTGCCATCTTCACCTGGTCTGGCCTACATGTGACTCCAGCTCCACAGCAATGTGGTTGACTTCCAACTGCCTTCAGAAGTAGTCTAGCAAGCCACTGAAGTGTACCAATCTTTACAAAGTCTCAAAGTAATGAAACCAGACAGATTACCTGGCATCAAACTAGACACCAGAAAAGACAACAGCAGAAATACCCCTACTGACACCGCAAAGTCATCGAAACATCTGGGAGTGAGTGCCAAAATTGAGAGATCTGTCTCAGACCAGTCAAGCAATAGCCTGTCATCGTCATACTAATGGAATCATACCTTATAGACAATGTCCCAGACACTACAATCATATGGGCAAAGAAACCTCCTGCTGATTACCACATACCATCATCCCTCAGTTGATGAATAGGTACTCGTCCATATTGAAACATTTAGAGAAAGCACAGAGGATGGAAAGGGCACAAAGTATACTTCAGTTGGTGGATTTTAATGTCTACCACCAAGAGTGGCTCAGCAGCAATACTACAGAGCGAGCTGGTCGGGTCCTCAAAAGGATATAGCTGCTAGAATGGGCCTGCATACTTGACTCCATTCTTACTAATTTGTTAGCTGCTGATGCACCTGTCCATGAAACTAATCAGTAAGAGTGACCACCGCAGAGTCCTTGTGGAGATGAAGTCCCACTTTCAATATTGAGAATAACCTCCATGTTACGTGGCACCATCACCTTGCTAAAGGAGACCGACTTCGATCAGATCTAGCAACTCAACACTGGGCTTCCACGAGGTGCTGTGGGCCATCAACAGCACAGTTGTACTCCAGCAAAATCTGTAACCTACGGCCCAGCATACCCCCACTCAACCATTACCATCAAGTCAGAGGATCAACCCTGGTTCAAATGGAGAGTGCAGGAGGGCATACCAGGAGCGGCACCAGGCAGCTCACCACTACCTTTGAGGGCAACTTAGAGATGGGCAATAAGTACTGGCCAGCCACTGACTCCCACAGCCTGTAAACTGAAAAAATTTAAAAAACAGAATTTACATCCATATTTCTGGTAGATGCTCTCAAAAACGTGTCCAATTCACTGCAGGATGAGAGAGGGTTCAACACCAAATATGAGGAACAGAATCTGCTATATTTTTTTAATCCTCAAACCATCCACCTAATCTTTTTCTTAATTGAAGCATTGCTATCATGTTACAATTCATGCCGTGGCTCCCAATCTTTCCAACCATCCTCTAAGAGTTTACAAATATTAATTACAAGCTCAATAGTCTTTCTCCAAAATAAAGCTAATTTGTCAATCTTTTATTAAAAATAAACCTGAGTTCAGTCCATCCCAATCTTGGTTAAATCATGCATCCAAACAAAACTATTAAAACATGGCTATTATTTCAATGCTTTCATCAGTAACCTTATTCTACATCTTGGAATATAAATCATCTGGACCTTGACTTTGAGTCATAGTGTTTTACAGGCTCTCAAAACTGCACATTTTCCTTTCCCAATTTTTAAATGGGACATTTAACAACAAAAGTTCAAGTCAAAATAAACGTGTTTATGTCACTGCCTCAATCATGTTCAAAGTGAATAAGTGGCTGTGATCCATTTTAACCAATTCTTTTCCATCTATTACATTTTGCTGGAACAAGAACCCTGCTTTTATTAGGAAACTTTACTGTCGATCTGATCAAGATTCTGTCTCAAAAGTTTATACAAACCCTACGTTGTTAGCTGTAAAATAGATTGTGTTTGCTGTAAATAATGCAAGTCCAACCCCACTTGAAATTTATTGAACAACCATGATGTCGATATTCAATGCACTTTAAGGTTTAAAAAAAAATTAACATAACTTGTACATTAATTGAGACTACATGGTTCAATAGCTTTATATTCTAGATTTGATTGACATTACCACATTAGTGGAAGATAGATATCTGCTAAGGATATATTTTGCTATGTTCGAAAGTTGTGATTTGACTGTTAGCAGTTAGTCTCACTCAGATTACATTTCCAAAAATAAAAGCATAACACATTCTCCAAAAATACTGCATTGTCAGTGAGTCAAAGAGAAAAGGGTTTCCTCCAGGTGCTCCGGTTTCCCCCCACAATCCAAAGATGTGCATGTTAGGTTAATTGGCCATGCTCAATTGCCATAGTGTTAGGTGCATTAGTCAGGGGTAAATATAGGGGAATGGGTCTGGGTGGGTTACTCTTCAGAGGGTTGGTGTGAACTTGATGGGCTGAAGGGCCTGTTTCCACACTGTAGGGAATCTAATCTAAAAAAAATGAAAGTTTGATATCCTTCAGGTTTAAATATTGGAATAAAAGCAAGATGCTTCATTACAACCAGGGGAAAAAGGAAAGAATGCAAAACAAAGAAAGGTTACCAAACAACAATCTTATCAACGGACATAGCACCAGAATATGGGATACACATATGAAGTCAATCTAATTAGAAACTGCTGGAGCAGAGGAATTAAAATAATTTAGCAATTATTTTTCTGATTGGTGGCACATAGGAAGCTTAAGCATATTAGTTTTGTAGAATTATAGATATCATTGTGCACGTACCTAATTAGTTTATTACAAGGTTACAAATGACCATTTAATTGAGGGGAGAAAATTATCAGTTACAAAGCAATTTTTTTTAAAAATTATCAAAGAATACAGCTTTTAAAAAATGATCCACATCTATCCTTCTCTAGAAGAAAGGCATTTATCAATTCCAACATTGGAAAAAAGGCTATTTAAACTTGTCTGAAAATGTGTTGCTGGTCAAAGCACAGCAGGCCAGGCAGCATCTCAGGAATAGAGAATTCGACGTTTCGAGCATAAGCCCTTCATCAGGAATCAAACTTGTCCTCCATCAAGCTAGTTATACTCATTGAGCAAATTTATTACTACACATATTCCATGATTTTCCTTCTTTCATCTAATTTCTGCCACTGCCAGAAATCCTGGAAGTAAATTCCACAGCCCCAGAACGTGAGACCGTCTCCTCTCCTTTATTTTTAAAGTCTGCAATCTTTGAATGACTGGAAGAGTATTCCTCTCTTCAACATTTCATCAGCATTTTTTTTTAAGAACTTACTTCATAGAAATCTTTAATCTCCATATGCCAATAAGAATGCTAATTTTCAAGCCAGTTTCTGATCTCAGTCAGCACCATGGTCAATATGTATTGTATCATCTCTGAAGGCTCAATATCCTTATGCTGTGCAACACAACATCGCAGTGGTCAAGCACTGACTTTCATTCCTGTTTACTTTTTTATTCTACCTCTTATGATGGTTAAATGGAATAATTCTCTTTCCCTTGCACCCCCACTCAAAAGAAAAAAATGTAACCCGAAGCTTAAGTCTTAAAGATTTTATGGAAGTTGCGCTGACAAATGAATCTGCTTCTTCACAGAACCAAGCCTAATTCCTATGATTAAGATTGCTCAGAAAGTACAGCACCTAAAATCATTGACATCTAATTCTGCCAGCCATTTTTTAGCCTATTATGTTGTTTTCTACAAAATAATGGTCCTTTGTAGCTTTCTTAGGTTTAAATCAGTCTAAGAATTAACTATATCCCCTATTTTAATATCGTCTTCAAATCCTGATGTCACTACTTCTGGGCCAATTTGCTAAACCTACATAGTTTCAATATGATGGATTATAACCCAAATTACTACCAGATACATTCAACATTTAAACAAGATTTTACTTTAAGGTCTACAAGCTAGGAACGGCTGATAAATGTAAACCCTGAAAATAGAATTCACTGACTACAAAAAAAATCTTATGTGAACTCCTGAAATATCACATCTGAAGTGTGTCAGGGAAACTTCACAGAGAGACTTGTAAAGAAAAAGGAGTTGCACCCTCTCAGAAATGCAAGAACATTGGTTGATAAATTCCTGTAGCCCAGCCCCAGTTTCAGTAGGTTACAAGGCTGAAATGGATTAGTGTGCTGTGAAGATCAGAACTTAAGTGCAGCCATTAGACATCAGTGTTGCAGCAAATAAATGCTCTCTCTTGCTCCAAGTGCTGAGCCAGGCCAATTAGTGAAGTCCCTAACAAAAACAAACTAGGACAAAAGCCGGTCAATTAATTTGTAAGCCAAGAATTTCAAAATCAACTGCTTCACTACCAATGTCAGTGTTACCAGTATCATCCAATGAAATTATCATATATTTCAACCATCTACTCTTCAAGAAACGGATTGATGCATATCTTTTGAACTGTTACCCTTTGCTCAAGATATATTCCTAAAATTGGTGTACGTGTCATTTTTGTTTCATTGCATTTAGTACATAATAAATGTACTCTTTTCTTAAATTCAAGAAAGCCTGGTCAATTTGGTTTGTTTTTTAAACAAATATATTTGAGTTAGGAAAAAGATAACCACAAGGGAAGAGAACCTTTCTACAATTGCCCTTGCTGCGGACTACCAAGCAAAGGCTTCAAATTGTCAGAGTGAGCCAGCTTATCCTTCCCTACATTTCAACATAACAATCCTTCCCAGAGCCGTAAGAATTGGGCAGACTTATCTAGGAACTAATTCCAACAATAGTGAATTAAAATTAGCTTAAAATTGCACTCTAAGCATATTACTACCCACTACTTTCAGTCACTTGGAAAATTGCTCTTAAGCTTTCTTACCAATGTTTAAGTCAGTTTTCTATTTGGCTATTAATTCCATACTTCTTTATCTTCTCTAGTGATCACCATGTGGTACTTCATCAAAAGCTGGCCTTAACTTTCATGTGTGATACCTCTTCAAAATAATTAGTTTTGTAAAATGCACTGCGTCCTTTGAAATATTTTCCTACTACTTGCAGTTTTTTTGTCTAGATTTATAATTTTATCCTAAGAGATTTTAACCAGTTTAAGTTAATTAGGGGAACTTCAGATGATTTATTCATTTTATAGGATGTTACTTGTATAGATTCATCATATTGTCTCTAGAACTTACTCATCACCAAGGTTTTGAACAAGGGCATAATTTTACACATGTCTAGTCTGCGTGCACCATCTGAGTCTAAAGACGACTGAAAATTTATGGTCCATGCCTCTGCAGTTTGCACAACTCTTGATCAGAATTTTATTTTCTTCATCCCTTCATGGAATGTGGGCATTAATGGCAAGGCAAATATTTGATGACCATTTCCTGATTGCCCTTGAACTGAATGTCTTACTGAGCCAATTCAGAGAGCAATTAAGAATTAACCACATGGCTGCAGGTTTTGAGTCATACACAGGCCAGTCCAAGTAAGGATGGCAGATTATTAGTGGCATGATAATGAATCAGGTGGTGTTATATCACAATTGATGATAGTTTCATGCTCACCATACTCAGGTTAGCCTTCTTTTATGGATTTATGAGCACAAGGTTCAGAAGGGAAGGTGTCAAGCAAGTAAGACAAGCAAAGTAGGATCACAAAGAGCCCATAAAAGGGGAAATCCCAAAGTATTCAACTGGCATATACAATAGTAAAAGCATGGTAAAGAGGAGGAAAGGAGCTAATTAGGAATCAAAAACATGCAAGCGGGAGCATGGCTGAGGTATTAATATTTTGCATCGGTCTTTATCAAGAAAGTAGATACTACCTAGATCATGGTGATAAAGGAGGAGATTCAGTCACTGGAAGGGCTTCAAATTGCTAAGGAAGTATTGGTTAAGCCACTGGTATTTAAAATTGACAAGGTTGATGATATTAATGAGATGCATTCAAGATTACTTAAGGAAGAGTTGGGAAACTGCAGAGGCATGGTCTATAAATTTTCAGTCTTCTTTAGACTCGTGTGGTTCATGCAAACTGGACAATTGTAAAATTATGCCCTTGTTCAAAACCTTAGTGGTGGATAAGTTCTAGAGACAACATGAAGAATCTTACCAGAAATTTGCTAAGTATACTTTTTGACAAGTTTCTCTTCTCTACATCGAGCGGGTTTTCTTATATCCTCTTCCTAAAACTTACCTAATTAAGTATGCACCACACCCTGTAGTACCTCTCCATTAGTACACTCTCATCACCACATGTGAAAGTACTGGCCACTGCCAGGACCTCCAAGGATTTACGGCATCGGCACCATTTTTAAAGCCCAGCTGCACACCTAGTCAAGCACTGACCATCCACAGTTGCTCTTTACAGTTCCTGTCAATTGCCCCAGATTGGTTGGACATGGCAAAATTGGCACCAGGCCTGGCCAACAGTGAATTAGAAAGTTATTGTTCTAACTTTAATGTCAGGAATGGTTTCTGTCCAGCAGACAGGAGAATGGGAAACCGCACATTAATGAGGCAAGAGCAGGATAGATCCAAAATTGGTTAAAATCAATAGGAAACTAAGCAATGGTTACAAAATATTTTATGGGCTGAAGGAAGGCTTATTGTGAAGATCCTCAGGGGTCAGTATTGGGACTCTGACTTTTCTGACAGCAAACTTTGTTTTAATCACCACCTCATGAACCAGCATGCTTGATAAACCCGCAAAAATTATATACTTCAAATCGTGTGAATTTCACTTTAAGATTCTGCAAAACTGTTATAGTTTTTAATTTACCTTAATGTAAATATACTTGCTGTTCAAATTGCCACATGATATTTCAACAGTTGATTCAATTTAAAGGCAATTTCATCTCAAATACCACCAAGTTGGAGTAGTCACTTGAGGGTGGTAAGTTTTATTTAAGGCAAAGTACAATTATGATTTGAGTGAGTTATGCTGTACATAATAGTAATGTGCATACCCCATATGATATTCCTATTACTTACTGAGTTTTTAAATTTGATTCTGTGGATCTCTTGATTATCTGGAACATTTAATCAATCAATCAGCATACTCCTGGTCCCATAGGTATTAGATGATAAAAGATTTACAGTATACTTTATAAAAAGGTGAAGACTTTGATGTATAGGGAACAATTTCAAAGTTTATGGATGACAACTTGGAAGCATTGTAAATTGAGGTGGACAACATAGCACTACAAAGGAGATTGACAAGTTAGTGGTAATGGGAAAGAGGTGACAGTTGAAATTCAATGCTGAGAGCTGTAAAGTGATAACTTTGGTACAAAGAACTTGGGAGACACAACATATATCTTAAAATGAATGTGCTGGTTCAAACCGACTTGTGTGCATATGCACACCAGTCCTTAAAGGTGGTAGACAGGTGGAGGGAGCGGCTAATAAAGCCTACAGGATCCTCTACATTATGAAGAGGAATGTAGAGAACAAGTGCAAGGAGGTGATGCAAAACTTGTAGAACATTGAGTTGGACCTCAGCTGCAGGATCATATACAGTTCTAGATGTCAATAACATGTAAATACTGGGGAAGAGTTCAAAAATTTAAAAGAACGATTCCAACAATGAGTGTCAGTTTGGAGGAGTTGGGACTGCTTCCCTTGTTAGAAGACAATGCCAAGACAGGATTTGAAGCTTCAAATCATGAAGGATTGGAAGGAGTAGATGGGGAAGAATAATTCCCACCTCTAAAAGGATTGAGTGTAAGATGGCAAAGATTTAAAACAATTTGCAGTAGAAGCAAATGCAATAGGAGGAAAAAAAACTTATGCACACTGAGTGTTTAGGATCTGCAATGCATTGCCTGGAAGTGCTACAGGCAGGTTTAACTGGGGTATCCAGATGATTGAATAGAAAGTGTGCAAAGTTACAGAAAAAAGGCAGGAGAAGGGCCTTAGCCCTAACATTTATCTGGAGAGTCTGAAAGGCCTCTTCTGTACCATAAAGATTCTGTGAATTTAAATGCAAAATCGTTAAAAATCCTATCACAAATTCAGTGTCCTCAGATTAGCCAGGGCATCTGAAATACAAGTGGCATTACCATTGGGAGATTCTCATGAGACATCAAATATAAATACCATTGCAAACTAGATGGCCCAAATAGCCTAATTTTATGCGTGTCTGTTTGTGTAATTCTATTAGATTAGCACCAGATCCACTGAGCCCAACTGTAAAAGCCCAACCTCTTACTGAAATGTAATCAGCTAATTCTGCAGAAAATGCCAATTGCCCCATCATACCCAGCTCAGTATCTGTTTATGTGCAAGACCAAATGCTGATATACTTGTGGAAGCGATATCCCCATTAAAACGCAGTTTCAATGAGAGAACTTTTTTTTAAAAAAAAAAAATGCCTGGTCCCTTTACATTTTTTGGAATGATTTAGCACACAATATTTATCACCAAAATATCCAATGCAGTAACTTGCTGCACAGTCATGGTCTTCAGTGTGAACAACAGTTAGATAGATGTACAAGTTACAGACTGGAGCAGCCAACACAGCAGGAGAATTTATATGCAAGAAACACAGTCAAACTTCTCCCGCGTGTGGGGATGGGTGGTAGTTGAATCTTAAGATTTAAGAACAGTCTATATAGACGATTGATGAAAAAGTCAAAAAAAGAGGATGCAGAATATGCAATTAGTGTAGCTCACGAGAAGAGTGAACACCAGAGGGTCCATGAGCTGAAACGACCAGTAATGCCATAACACTGTGCTCAAAAGCAGTTGGTGACCTAGCCATTTAGACAAAATAGTTAATAATAGAAAGCATGTTTCAGAAAAGGGTGAAGTGAACAACTGTTGATAGGATAAAATATACTGTTGCTAGTCCAAGGACTTAGACTGGAAATTTAGTCATTTAGAGAGAAACTGTTTATTGTGATTTATTTACACAAAATGGTACAGCTACCTGGAAGCAGATCAATATTTTAACAGTGCCTGAAAATTGGACTTGACCACAAGTTAATGCAAATTAAGTTGTCAGATTCCAAACACAGCAAAAATACACTTACAATGATAAAAAAATCTTAACAGCATTATTTTTCCTGACCATGTCAGCTGACCCCCATCACAGCCACACCTCCAGTTGGTCAATGTAGAACTGTGCAAAAATGGTCAAATAGCTAGAAAGATAGGGAATAAAACACACAAACATTCAAAATAGGTTCAGTCTGAATAGAAATCAGAGGTAAAACAACTTCTTGTGACACAAACCTCTTCACATGCAATACAGTCCTGCAATACATATCCAGCTACTGTTCTCATCTACATTATAATCATGCTTTTCTTAACTACAAAATAAAAGTCAAGTTGTTCAAAGAGATTATGGTGACACCACATGTTCAGATGGAAGGCACTTAATACATGAATTCAAATGATATCTTGACAATACATATTTCAAGGTTTCTTCTCAATCTGCCTTAGCAGTATCACTCTGACACAAATGAGGAGGATGTGGTTACAAATCAGTCTGGAGGCTAGAAGCCATAACTGAGGAGAATATTCCATTCACTGCTGAAGAATACTGAATTGTCAGAGGTGCTATCTGATTGGATATTACATCAATACTCCCTGACATCATTGGTGATGAAAAGGCTCTTTCAGCACTATTATTCAGATGGCCTGACCAAAACCTATTGCTCAACTGTCATCACCAAAAATATTAATCAGGTAGCTTAACTCATTATATTTTTGTGGGGTATTGCTTTTAATTAATTAACTATTGCACTTAAGTTGCTGCACTGACTACAACTTATATTTTAAAAATTCCTTAGCTTAAAATAGTTCAGAGTAAGAATGAAGGGCAGCATAAAAATGCAAGTTATTTATTTTATTGTCACACAAGAGAAATATACAACAAAACAATTAAAATGAAAACACAGAACTTAAGATGGTTCAAAATAGTAATAAACATTAAATGATTATTGAAGTCCTCGGATATTTGAGGTTGCAGAGAGATTTTCAGTTAGCTAAGTACATATACCAGTTAAGCTGTTAAATAGTTTCTATAATTGAATAGCTTCGGTCCTTCTCAGCCCTTTTTAGTATATAAAGAATAGGTAAAAGAATCAGTTATCATATACAAGACTTCTTAAATAAAATACTTTTAACTCCGTCCAAAAAAGACACACCTTGAAATACTTTATTTTATCCGTCCACTACTAGATAGTAACACAAGGATGAACATCATATGGGAGAAAAACAAATAAATATTACAAAATAAATAGTACTAGGTTTCTGACAATACCTGTACAAATTGGATTTTCATGGTCATCAAATCAACACTGAGAATATAATTCATAATGTCATAAATCATGTAATATATCAATATCAAGAGTGGTCACATGATGCAACTAATGGCCTGTACATAAAGACTGGTGTGACATTTTGCAAAAGGCCTCAGGGTGGCAGGAAAGATATAGAAGTCGAAGTTGGAGGTGGTAATATAGCATAACACACAACCTTAACAGGGGTCGTCCTCCCTGTCTTATCAATCAGGTGTTTGTTGAGCATATAGTTTCGATGCATGTTTCAGTTACATATGTACTGAGAAATGATTGGGCAAGCATGCAAAACTGGTTGCCATGGAGACAGATAGCACATTCATTGATGCTGACACCAAACAGCAAAGCATTTTAGTCTTGTGCTATGCGTCAGTAGTGTAGCAAAAGGAAGTTTGTCAGCAGGCACAAGAATGGTCTTACTGTAAAAATTGCTTTCTTTTTATAAAGACATACTTTATATTGAATATTCAATATAAATGAAAGTATTTTCCCTGAGTTAGTTTATTTAGAAATGTGCCATGATGATATTCAACAATGTCAGAAATGTGTTCACAATGTATAGCCTGGCACAAACAAATGTCCTCCCAATCCTCACTGCTTCTGTCTTTACAACCTGCAACACAATATTCATTTATTTCATTAATCAGCTGGGTGTGCTTATGTCATAGTACATAACAGAATACGCTTTCTACACAGCAGCAAATGCACCATTCAATGCCTGTAATGTCATGTGAACAGGCATTTTCATAATTCTCTTTAAAACTAATCTTGGAATAGACCATTAAGAGGAAAGAAATGTGCCAATTAGGTAACATAACTCTGCCACAAAGAATGGGGTCAAGGTAATTAGCCAAGATTTATTGATGGTGATATGCTAGATGAATGAGGGAGAAAGAAATAGAAGAATAACGTTGATGGAATTCAATGGAAAGGGGTGAGAGCAATTTCTTGTACAAGATATACACCAACATAGATCTGGTGGGTCAAATGGTCTCTTTATATTCTGGAAATAGTTGTAACACCATGCACTATCCAATTTAAAAGCAGAAACAAGAAAGTTATTTTGCCAGAAAGGCAATGGCAAACATTCAAAGAATACATGGGTGAACTGCAAAGATCATTCATTACTGTTTGGTGCAAGAGTAAAATGGGAAAGGTGGTCAAACCATTGCTTAAAAGAAAAATTAAAAATAGCATTAGATCAAAAAGGTACAGGCATGCAAATTTGACAGAAAAAAAATCAACAGATGTGAGGATGGGAACAGTTTAGAATTCTGCAAAAGAGAACAAAGGGATTGATTTAAAAAGGGAACCATGGGAATGAGAGAAAGCTTTCAAGGAATTTAGAAACTGATTGTTAATGTTTCTACAGGTATATGAAGAAAAATTATTGTAGGGGACCTGCAGTTTTCACCAGTCAAAAACTAACAATTTGCATTGGGGATCAAAGAGATGTCTGGCCAACTAAGCACATATTTTGATTCTGCATTCACAAAGGCGAACACAATAACATACCAGAAAGGTTGTGGAACACTGGGTTGAGACAGAGGGAGGAACTGAAGACAATCAGTATTAGTAGGGAAAGGATGTGGGGAAGTTGATGGCTTGTGGGTCACGGGAATGCAAGGTAGACAGAGGGTCAACTTGAACAGGGAATACCTTTATTCTGTGTTCTCTCAGCTCCACAGTCAGCTTTAGACTGCCTCCCCTACCTCCTGCTTCTGGGTCACCTGACCTGTTTTCTTAAAAAGGGGCAGCACACTCCCAAGTACATGCATAACACTGCTCCCCCTTCATTTCAATAATCCATTAACAACATGTATACATTTAACAATCATAACTATTATACAGGCATTGTAGCTAACATATGTACACAGAAATATGTAAAAAAGAAACATGGAAAAAAGACAACTCAAACATAGTGTACACTGACATGATCAGTTTCTTTGGGTGATGGTGGGGGACAGAAACATTGTCGATTCTTTGAAGACTGTCTTCCAGGCTTTCAGAAACTTCTGTTGTTTCAGAGGTATGGCTGATTGGCTGTTGATGCCCTGGGATACTGCTGTTGTCTCCTCCTTCGGTACGGCCAACCCTGGCTTGGTCAACACTAATGGTCCTTGGTTCAACAATTCCAGCTTGCATTAACCTCCACAAGTATTAGTGTGATCTGTCGCTCCACTGGCCCCATGAAAATTGGCATGAATTCACTACCATGATGATTGAGGCCATTTCCATGGACGGCGGGTAACAACAATGGCACTTACCTTGCTAATGCACAGAATTCACATGGTCATGCTCTCTCCTCAATCTGGGAGCCCACTTTTGGCCACCAGAAATAGCTCTTGGCTATTGTTTTCATTCGCATCATCCCAGGGTGGCCTGGTGCACCTGTTCCAACACCATTCCTCAAAAGGGAAAGGACAACAACTCTCATTCCCCACATTTGATGCAAAAAATTCCCACCTCCCAGAGGCAAGCACACAATTCTGGGCAATTTCTATAACAAGCCCTTCTTTTCAGGACTAAATCCATCACAAGGATCAAGACCGGGTCATTCCAGGTAAAATTTTGTACCCGACCTCGGCAAGGTGTGTGCTGGTACAGTGCCAAATGCCAACTGCAGTGGCAACTTCTGATCAAAAGGAGTCAGCAGTTCCGACTTTTATTTTAATTTAGGCTTGCTTCACCTCCCGGTAAGCCGCCTCATATTCCTGGGTCTATTTCAACAGTTGCACCTTTTCTCAGCAATCCATAGTGCTTTTAGCATAGTTGTCCAGATCAGATATGAACCGGTTATAGTAATTTACAAATCCCAAAAATCATCTTAGTTGAGACTCATTCTCTAGTGGGCCTTCCTGATATCCTCCAACTTCTTGAATGCCTTGTGTATTCCCTTGGCATCAGTACTCTTTTAAAAACACAACTTACATTTCTCCCTTTTTACTTTTGGGTTGTGCTCCTGCAAACTTGAAAACCTCGAAGCAACTTTTTAAAGTGCTTTTCTGAGAATCCAGCAACCAAAATATAATCCAGATAACACTGGCCCTCTGGAATACAGCTGCCACTGACAATGTCAAAAGGAATCTGCTTTTAGCGGAACAGACCCTTGTGTGTCACTATCAGTAGCTGCAGCTGATACTCCTGCTGACCCCCATATGTAAGCCTGAAGCAGATCTATTTTTGAGAATGTCTTTCCCCCAGCCAGTCCACTGAACAGGTTCTCAATGAATGGAATTAGGTATTGATCCACACACAGGGCTGACCTCAAAGTCATCACAATCCACACTGTACCATTTGTTTCTAAGACTAGAACTACTGGGGTATCCATTCACTAGTGATTACTAGTTCCAATGCACCCAAGTCCTGGAGCTGCTCCAGTTCCACCTCTACCAGATAGCTTATAGTACTGGATACACCTTCAGACTCCTTGGACGAGCCTCCTGCTTCAATCAAAGTTTAAATTAAACTCCTTTCATTTCCCCAGGATTCCTCTGCAGACTTTTATACCTGTCCAAAGTCTTTTGCAAACTTGTTTTGAGTCCACTAGCCTATTAACCATGAGAAAGTGAGGACTGCAGATGCTGGAGACCAGAGTTGAAAAATGTGTTGCTGGAAAAACACAGCAGGCCAGGCAGCATTTGAGGAGCAGGAGAATCGATGTTTCGGGCATAAGCCCTTCTTCAGGAAGGGCTTATGCCCGAAACGTTGATTCTCCAGCTCCTGAAACGCTGCCTGTGCCTATTAAACATGCCCAAGCTAACTTGAAATTTCTGAAACCAGGAGCATCCAAATAATGCACGCCTTTCGTTACATACAGAAGCAGTTTGGGACATATAAGATTATGAAAGAATTGGACACTCTGGCAGCAGGAAACATGTTTCCGCTGATGGGCGAGTGCCGAACCAGAGGACACAGCTTAAAAATACAGAGTAGACCATTTAGGACAGAGATGAGGAAAAACTTCTGCACCCAGAGAGTGGTGGCTGTGTGGAATGCTCTGCCCCAGAGGGCAGTGGAGGCCCAGTCTCTGGATTCATTTAAGAAAGAGTTGGATAGAGCTCTCAAGGATTGTGGAATCAAGGGTTATGGAGATAAGGCAGGAAGCAGATACTGATTAGGAATGATCAGCCATGATCACATCGAGCCTGCACCGCCATTCAAAGGGCTGAATGGCCTACTCCTGCACCTATTGTCTATTGTCAGTTTGGTACACTGGTCCCTTAGCTTTACTTTTTCCGGTATATAGCACTTCAGTGGCACCACTTGCTCCATGTATGTTTGTTATGCAATCTTGGTAGACATCAATGACAATGCCTTTAAACTTTTCCTTATATTTTGATTAGGGAGTCAGAGACATCGCTGCATCCATATCCACTTCCATATTTACTGTCTTCCCCTCCAAATGTGTGAAGAACCCAGAAACCTTCAGCTTTGCCGTGAACCGACAGGATGTTTGACCCAAGCTCTGCCAACTCTAGACTTTCTGCTTCTCTGCAGACCTAGCTAACTCCCTATTTCCTGGCTGGCAGCATGTTCTTTATGCCTTGTCCTCTGAATTCTCTCTTTTAGAAACCCCTTTGCTTGCCTGAAATTGCTAGGTGCAAATCAAGCAATGTAGCCCACTCGCGTACACTGCAACACTGGACTTGAGTCCAATACACTGACTCCTTGTGGGCACTCTTCCCACATTAACAGGATTCTACATTGGGACCACAATCTGCTGATTTTCTGCTACTTTAGGCACCAAGGTGTTGTCACAACTGTGTTGCTACAACTGAGTTGCTTTGCTGCCGGCCAACTTCTTCAAGGGTCTCTCTTTGTTAGTAGATTCCATTGGATGATTGTGTGTTGGAGGTCACAAACCAAACAATTCTGCAAGGCTTTTTGGAGGAATCCTTCAAATTTACAATGTTCCACTAACCTCTAAGACAGCCACAAATTGGGCTGTGTACTCTTCTTTGTGCTGTATAAAAACTGAAACCTTCTGGACCATCAATGGCTTTGATGTAAAATAACTGCCCAATGCTTCGCATAGCATGTGGTATGCCTTCTCCATGGATTTCTCTGCTTTCACCACTCTTCTGGAAGGTCTTGCTCCCAAACGATACTCAAGAAAACTGATAGCTCTATACGTTTAGATACTTTGTTTGCCTTTAAGTATGCATTTCAAAAATAAGAGGATCACTGTACAGAATTCAACTTTTATCTTTTCATCAAACGAGCCTATTGCTCCAAATTTGCCCACGGTTTTGTTTTATCCCTTATCCCCCCGACTTGGGTCTATGGCTGAGAACAGCTACTTCTCAGCCAGAATCCTCAAGGTGAATGCTCATCCTCACCGACTGTGTTAGCATGTCATTCCTCTTTGGCGTTGCTCACAACCACAATCCCTTACAATTGCTCTCCTTGACAACTTCGGTTAGCTTCCAACTGAATACACCCCTCTCCAGCCATCAGCCGTGGCCCAAGTCCCCTCATGACTGCCATTCTTCCCTGGTGTCAACCACAGCCTTTGTCCCCTGGCAACATCACCACAATCCCATGCCATTTTCGAAGTCCAGATAACATCCTTCCTCCTGACAAAGAAAACGCTATGTTGGCACATAGTTTGTGGGCTAGGTCCTGATCTTGTTGCTTAATCTTACTATGTTGAGGTTCACTAGAACCATAAATAGAACACGGGGTAGAGAGGATAAACCTCCACAGGGAATACTTCATTGTGTCCTCAACTCCATTCTCAGTTCGACTGCCTCCCCTCACTATTTTCTGCAGGTCATCTGACCCACTCTTAAAAGGGGTATCACACACTGAACTACATATGTAACAATGGGATTGAAGGCTGATTAATCCCCAGACCCTATAATCTAAATTCCAGACTAAGGATGTAGCCCTACAAATAGTTGTCATCTTTTAAGATTCTACAGACTCTGGAACAGTTCCCAAGATTGTAGGGTAGTTAGTTTATCCCCTCTATTTAAGAAGTGAGACGGAGAGAAAACTGGGGATTGTAAACCAGCCAGCTCGAGCAAAACTAATGTCATTTACAAGAATACCACGCAAGGACTGTAACAAACACCACATTGGACAGTCAGAAAACTAGCCACCAAGATACAGAACACCAATTAGCCACAAAAAGACATAACCCTCTCTCACTAGTATCCTCACATACGGATGAGGATGGACATCATTTCGACTGGGCCAACACATCCGTCCTAGGACAAGCCAAACAAAGACACGCACACTAATTCCTAGAAGCATGGCATTCCAACTGGAACTCTATCAACAAACACATCGAGTTAGACCCCATTTACCACCCCCTGAGAAAAGGAACAGGAAGTGACTTCATCACAGGAAATAACACGACCGGAAATGACATCAACCCAAGAAGCCCGAACATATAAATAGAAAGCAGGAATTTTTAGCATTGCTTTGCCCAAGGCCCACTGAAGATGTTGCCTAGTAGGGTAACGAAATGTCTGGAAATGAACCTTGCAGCTCAGCAAGCAAACCTAAATCCAAAGAGTCACTGGACCTGAATATTAACTCTAGTTTCTCTCTATAAATGCTGCCAGACTTGTTGAGTTTCTCCAGTCCTTTTGTTTTTTGATACCATTCACTTTCTTCAACACTTGCTGCATCTGCATGCTTAATTTCATCGGCTCGTGTATGACAATCTCAGGACGTTCCCAATCTATCACCGTTCAAGTAATAATCTGCCTTCCTGCCTCTGCTCCCAAAGTGCATAACTCCACATTTATCCACATTATATTGTATTTCCTGTGCATTTGCCCTCTACTAACTGTGTCCAAATCTCTTGAAGCATCTCTGCATCCTCTTCATAATTCATCCTGCCACCCAACTCTGAGACAACACTTTTATTCAAAATCATTAATACATATTGCTGATAACTAGAGTCTAAGCAGTGATACCTACAACACCTCACTAATCACTATCCACCACTTGGAAAAAGACCTGTTTATTTGGATTATTTATTTCCTGTCAGCCTACTGGCTCTCCATCCATGTCAGTACACTAACCTAATCCCATGTGCTTTAAATTGTACATGCTGATCTCTTTTGGTGGGACCTTATTGAAAGCTTTTGGTGGGACCTTATTGCAAGTCCAGATAAACTACATTCACTGGTTCTTCCTCATCATCCGCACTAGATACATTCTCAAATGAATTTCAGTAGATTATCAAGCATGTTTCCTAAACCCATGCCATTTGATCTTGTCACTGTTTTTTCCAAGTTATCTGTTCTTAAACATTTTATCATAGACTCGGGGAATTGTTTGATTTCCTTTCTCTAATATTACAATTTCACCTAATTGATCAAATTCTCCTTCTCCTACTTGGCACTTTCATACATCCATTCCTAAATCCCAAATTTTAAATTGTGCAACCACCAGCAGCCATACCTCCAACTTGAAGCACTAAATTCTGAAATTCCCTTCCTAACCACCCCCCTCTTTAGGATGATATTATGCCTTGTGGCTTGGCGTCAATGTTTTTAAAACTTGTCAACCTCCTTTTAATATCAGAGTAGATAATCTGGCAATTTGAAATCAAGTGGACTCATTATATTTTTATTACTTTAAAAGAAAACACCTTAGATTTTCAAATCCACCTGAAATACCAAGACAGATTGCTTAATCGATAAGTATTACTACGAATACAAGTACAACTTGCCAAGAAAATGAATATATTCCTCAAATTACACCAATTAAACAATAGCTAGATGCTATACATGAATTAAAATTCATTATTAAAAATAGTGAAATGTTTCCCCTTATCAGACTACAAATGTTGTCTGAACAGAAGTCTGAAGATGTCGAGTAGCATTCGCTCCAGATACTAAGATAGGAATCTGATATGACCCACTTAAATTAAATCTCCACAACGGGGAGTTCAGTTAATGAACGGTTTCTAGGCCACACAACCACAATGAAGACCAGAGAATTTAAAATATGTTTCAAGGCTTCTATTGTGCTGCTCGAGTCAATTCCAAACACAACTGTAATTTGTACATATAGTGCACTGTGAAACGTATGAGAGTGAAATTTAGAATGAGTTCCCTCTCTTGCAAAACTGATACACACTAAATCAATCTTGGAATTTTTTTTAGCCTTGCCAGCTTTAAAAAATTCTTTCTTTGGTCAAGACAGGGCTCTCTAGCACCTGACTGATTCAAGACTGTGGGTCTGCACTGGCTAACAACCTGCAATGACTTGTTGCTAATCCATCTTGGCACATCGCTTTTAAAATGACTATTCTGTGTATGCAATCCCAACTAGAATATCAATCGCCTAGTCAAACTGAAAGAAACCTCAAAAGGAGTCCCAATTTATATCCACTTTTCAATGGTATTGACCAAACAGAATTAAAATATAGCAGTACTGAATCAGATCAATTTAGGTAAACATAGTGTAATCTCCGGCTCCAACTGCTAAAAGTTCCTTTCTATTTAGACAATTTTTAGGTTTAATTCTCCCATCTTTTCAAGAGCATTGATAAAGAGATTGTGTGGATCTGAACCATTGTGGGCTCCCTGGAACTGGTGTCTTTGCTTTCAAAAGGCAGGATAAAATATTACGCAAAGTAAAACCTGCAACCCCAATAAATCTTGACAAAGTTTATTCCAAAGAAAAAAAGATGATGCATCACCTCACAAACAGATTGAGGAAGGAGCTCAATACAGCTGGAAATTACCTTTAAGACAGCTATCATTTTCCATTTGTTTCCCCCACTCCCTACTTTTCAACTCATACAAGGAAAAGTTAACAAGCAAGTGGTTTGCAATTCATTCAGCAGAAGGCATTTGTTCCATCAAACTAAGCCTTACTCCATGTTTCTTGCTCTCCTCTTTGTAAATTAATTTCAGGAAAGTTTCTTAGATCAGCTTCAGACCTATTCCACATTAAATAAGATGCCCAATACATTTTAGTTGGGTGGCTAGGATGTCTTAAAAATGATCTGATTTATTTATCTGTAGACTGGCTAAGACCCTGTACTCCATAGAGAAACTCCATAGTATGAGCTGCAACTTCTAACAGTGATGCACAATTTGATATTTTGCAGATAGTGAGGATTGCAGATGCTCGGAAGTCAGAGTCAAGAAAATGTGAAGCTGGAAAAAGCACAGCAACTCAAGCAGCAGAGGAGCAGGGACGTTGATGTAACAGGTTGGAACCTTTCATCGGGACTGGGGAGGAAAACTTCATCAAAGTGGTCATAACTTGCAGGTGCCGGTGTTGGACTGGGGTGGACAAAATTAAAAAATCACACACCAGGTTATAGTCCAGCAAGTTTATATGGAGGCACTAGCTTTCAGAGCACCGCTTCTTCACCACCTGATGAAGGATCAGCACACCAAAAGATAGTGCTTCCAAATAAACCTGTCGGAGTATGACCTGGTGTTGTGTGATTTTTAACTTCAAGGTTGGCCTCCTTGCCAAGAGGCTTTACAGTATTGTTTTCAGCAACTTGGAGATAGTGAGGACTGCAGATGCTGGAAAGTCAGAGTTAATAAAAAGTGTGCAGGTGGAAAAAGCACAGCACGTCCAGCAGCGTCAGATGAAAGGTTCCAACCTGAAACATCACCACCCCTGCTCCTCTTATGCTGTTTGACCTGTGTGCTTTATCCAGCTCCACTCTTTATTGACATAATCTGACATTTTACCATGTTGAAAAAAGTGTATCGCCCAACCATAACAACAACCTCTGCTCCAATCTTAACAGGGGATGAGAAAGAACTAATCATTAATAAAAGGTAGCTGCAACACAATTTAGTTTGAACACTTCCTTAAGCTCCTCAATACTTGTTCCACAGTTGCAAGCGGGAAAACAAACATCATACAATACAGTTAATTTGATTTGATTAAAAGTTGGACACATTGGAATATTGGACAATTAAATCATGCAGAGAGTCAAAGATATGTTCAGCTCAGAAACTGATCCTTCTGTCCAACTTATCCATACCGACCAGATATCCTAAATGAGCCTATCCCATTTGCCAGCACTTGGCCCACATCCCTCTAAACCCTTCCCATTCATGAACAATCCAGATGCCTTTTAAATATTATAAATTGTACCAGCCTCCATCAGTTCCTCTGACAGCCCATTCCATACATGCACTTTTCATGAAAAAGTTGCTTTTTGGTCTCTTTTTAAATTTTTCCCCTCTTGCCCTAAATCTAAGCCCTCTAGTTCTGGGAACCCCCATTCAGGGGAAAAAAAAAACTTTGTCTGTTTACCCTATCCATGTCCCTCATGATTTTATAAACCACTATAAAGGTCACCCCTCAGCCTCCAACGCTCTAGGGAAAACAGCCCCAGCCTATTCAACCACTTCCTACAGCTCAAATCCTCCAGCCCAGGCAACATTCTCATAGATCTTTTCTGAACGCTTTCAAGTCTCACAACATCCTTCAGAGAGGAAGGAGACCAGAATTGCACACAATATTTCAAGCGTGGCCTTACCAACATCCTGTACAGCTGCAACATGACATCCCAAGTCCTATACTCAATACTCTTGACAGATAAAGCAAAGCATACTGAATGCCTTCTTCACTATCCTGTCTACCTGCAATTCCACTTTCAAGGAGCTATGAACCCACACTCCAAGGTTTCTTTGTTCAACAGCACTCCCCAGGATCTTACCATTAAGTGTATAGATCCTGCTCTGATTTGTTTTTCCAAAATGCATTTATCTAAATTAAACTCCATCTGCCACTCCTCAGCCTATTGGCCCATCTGATCAAGATTCTGTTGTAATCTGAGGTAACCTTCTTCACTATCCACTAGACCTCCAATTTTGGTGTCATCTGCAAACTTACTAACTATACCACCTATGTTCAGATTCAAATCATTGATATAAATGATGAAAATAGTGGACCCAGCACCATTTTTATGGCACTCCACTGGTCACAGGCCTCCAGTCTGAAAAACAACCCTCCACCACCACCCTATGTCTTTTACCTTTGAGCCAGTTCTGTATCCAGATGGCTAGTTCTCTTTGTATTGCTAACCAGTCTCCCATTGGGAACATGTCCTTTAAATGTTTCTCACACCTTAAACATATACCCCATAGTATTTGACATTTCCACTGGGAGAAACTGAGCACTGCAGACACTGGCGATCAGAGTAGAAGTGTGAAGCTGGAAAAGCACAGCCGGTCAGGCAGCATCCAAGCAGCAGGAGAATCGATGTTTCGAGCGTACAGCTTATACTCGAAATGTCAATTTTCCTGCTCCTTGGATGCTGCCTGACCTGTGCTTTTCTAGTACCACGCACTTCAAATTTGACATTTCGACCCTGCGGGAAAAATACTCCCAACTATTCACCCTGTCTATGCCTCTCTCAATTTTATATACTTCTATCAGGTTGCCCCTCTGCCTCAATACTCTAGCAAAAACAATCCAAGTTTGTCCAACCTCTCTTTATAGCGAATACACTCCAATCCAGGCAACATCCTGGTAAATGTCTTCTGCTATCCTCTCCACAGTGTGGCAATGAGAACTGCGCTCAGTACTTCAAATGTGGCCCAAATGAAGTTCTGTACAGCTGAAACATGGCTTGCTAACTTTTATACTCAGTGCCCTGACCCGTGAAGGCTAGTATGCCATCTGCTTTCATTACTACCATCTCCACTTATGTTATAACTTCCAGGGCCTTATAGACTTGCACCCCAAGTCCCTTTGCAAATCAATGCTTGCCATTTACTGTATACTTTTCTCTTGCAATTAATCTCCAAAAGATCACCTCATTCTTGTCTAGATTAAACTCCATCTGAAATTTCTCTGCCCAACTTTACAACTGATCTGTATCCCACTGTTGTATTCCACAACCATCCTCACTATTCAATAACTCCAATAATTTTTGTATACTAAATCAGGCCACCTACATTTTCATATATGTTACAAAACAATAGAGGCCCCATCACTGATCTTTCCACTTGTCATAGATCTCCAGTCTGTGAAACACCCTTCCACAACTACTGGATAAAAGCAAATTACTGCAGATGCTGGAATCTGAAACCAAAAGAGAAAATGCTGGAAAATCTCAGCAGGTCTGGCAGCATCTGCAAGGAGAGAAAAGAGCTGACATTGAGTCAAAGCAAAGGGCCAGTTAGACTTGAAACATCAGCTCTTTTCTCTCCTTACAGATGCTGCCAGACCTGCTGAGATTTTCCAGCATTTCCTCTTTTGCTTCCACAACTACTGTCTGCCTTGATGACCAGGCCAATGTTGTATCCAGTTTACCAACTCACTATGGATTCCGTGCAACTTATCTTATGGTGCAGCCAACCACAATGCACCTGGTCAATTGTTTTAGTAAAATCCATGCTGGTAACATCCACAACACTGGCCTCATCAATCATCATCACTTCCTCAAAGAAAACCCAATCGGATTTGTGAAATAAGACCACACCTGTATAAAGCCTTCTGATTAGCCCTAATAACTTCATTTTAATCCAAAAGCAATTAAATCTGACCCTAATTATCTTCAATAATTTCCCTACTGCTAATTTAAGTCTCAGTGACCTATAATTTCCTTGATGATCACTGCTGCCATTCTTAAACAAAGGAACAATATTGACTATTCTCCAGTCTTCTGGGACTTCACCTGTGGCAAAGATCTCTGTCAAGGTCCTAGGAATTCTCTCCCTTCCCTCTTTCAGTATCCAGGGACAGATTGCATGCGATATTGGGGACTCATTCACCTTAAATATTTTCCAAGACACCTGACACCACCTTCTTTTTAATACTGACATTCTTTGAATGCCTTATACTGCCAAGTGATGTTTCTATTCTGGAGAAATTGAAGGGCTTTCCTTAATGAAATCCAAAGCTAAACCTGGAGGTATTAACTTTGGTGGCTTCCTTGTGCATTGCACCAAAGAGATCAAAATGTTAAAGAGTCATGATAAATCCTTGCTTTGTGTCATTGGTTACTGCAAAGGCAATAGAAATCTGGCAACAGAAACAAACATGCCCTGCTATGTCATTGTGAAGTAGGCTTAAAATTCTGATAAACTTGTTCTGAATTCCTATCCCAGAGGGCAAGCACTGTGGACCAAGTGTTGAGGAGGTTAAGGAAGTGTTTAAACTAAATTGTTTTGCAGCTGCCTTATTATTGATCAGTGCTTTCTCATCGCCTATTAAAGATCGGAGCAGAGGCTGTTGTTGTGAGTGGGCAAAACACGCTTTTCTAAACATGGTTAAACATCAGATTGCGTCAATAAAGAGTGGAGCTGAAAAAAAGCACAGCAGGTCAAACAGCATCACAGGAGCAGGACAGTTGACATTTCAGGTCAGAACCTTTCAGCGGATGCTGCTTGGCGTGCTGTACTTTTTCCACCTGCACACTTTATCAACTCTGACTTTCCAGCATCTGCAGTCCTCACTATCTCCAAGTTGCTACAGCTTTTAGACTACCAGCAGTTGACAAGTTGAATTAACAGGTTGAGTTGATAAGTCGAGTTGACCACTTGAACCAATCTTTGACCTTTGTTATAGTCAAGCTATTTCAAAGAAAGCAAATTATAGCAAGACAATTATTCAATGCTTCCGAGCCATGCCCATAAGCTGATTGCAAAGGTCTAAAAGTCATCAGCTGTGTAAGAAAATGCAGGATCGCTTGTCCCCACCCCCAAACCACAGTGGCACAACACAATGCACAGGCCATAGTAGTAACAGGCAATCTGAAACAGCCATAGCTTTTAGACTTTCAATTCTCATGGAGACATTGTGGCATCAGCCAAAATGATTTCAAGCACCAGAAGTTCTTCTGAGCTAAAGATTATTGCTTCAACCAATATGAGTGTCAAGACATAACAATTAAAAGCACAAAGAGACACAAAATGAAAACCATAGAATATATAGAGGATTTAGAATGTATTGATTTTTAAGCAACGTTCCCCTTTATAAATTGATATCTTAGTATCACTTAGTTGGAATCCTGAGAAACTACAACGTAATTTAGTGATAATAGTGTCTGAGAACGACAATGTGATCATACACAACGCGACTGACTCAGCAAGCAAACATCACCTCCTCTAGATTGCAACACCTCTGAGCTCACAAAATAATTTAAAACCTAACACGAGTTTTCGAACATTACAAAATTAAAAGGTTGCCATCCCCTTTATTATCGTTTGGTTGGGGGGGGGGGGGGGGGGAGGAAGACTGTGAGTGGGTGAGTGAGTGAGGGAATGAATCAGAATCCGGGTGCAGAATTTTTCAAAAAAAAATATATTTAGTGGCGGGGGGTGGGGGGGGGGGTGGTGAGAGGAGAGAGAAATCGCTGCACGGAAACAATAATGAGTCTTTAGCACCAGAACGCATCATTAACGTGCATGTTTACCAACAATAGCGAACACAACAAAAGCTATACCTAACAACTTTTGCAGCATGCAACCCTCTTTCCCCTCCGTCTCTATGTACCCACCTGTGTCCAATTTACAGTCGTTTCACTGAGTAGGTGGTAAGATTGAGCATGTGGGGGGGTGGAAGAGAGAGAGAGGAGTAGGTTGTTACAGTCATATGTTTAAACCAGATTTGGGGAAGGGAGGGGAATCCACAGCGCCGCGTCTTTTAATATGCCAAAGGGCCATCCATCCTGTTGAAGTGGTTGCTCGCAGAATCCCCCTTTCGGACTGGTCCCCCCTACCTGGCGACCGTTGCACCGCTGCGCTCGCGCTCTCCTCCCACCGCAACTGCAGCCCCGCGCGCTGCCGCCGGCTCGCTCCCGTTCTCCTTGACGACCAGGATGTTTGGTGGTGGTGGAGGAGGAGGAGGAGGAGGAGAGGAAAGGGGAGCCGGAGTGGGGCGGGTGGGGGTGGGAGGGGAGCCTGGAAACCGCCGTCTCGGATCGACTCGCGGCGCTGGCCAACCGCAGCCCGCGGCGGCGGAAAGGCGGGGCCGGCGGTCGGCCAATGGGAGTGAAGCCTGTGGGGGTTGTTGGGCGGGGAGAAGAGGGTGGGAGGCGGGGAAACACAGGGACGCAGCCTCCAGGTGAAAGGCGGGTCAAGGTGCGAAGGTTTCAGGTGGGCAACCCCGGGGGGCGTCAAGCCAAGCCAGATGAGGCATCTTTGCCTGCAAACCCAGCACCTGAAATCCAAGGGGTCGTCCGATTCTCATTTTTGAAAAAAATACCTTTGAACAGGACATGTTTAAATGTAGCATTTTTTAAATTATTTCACCCCTCCCCGTCCATGCATACTTTTGTTCCCACCACCCCGCATCCCGACCACTGTGATCACATCAATGAACTTTGCAAATGACAAATAAATCGAGGCTATTGCTCTCATCCACCAGCCACCCCCAGCCCTTCTGCTTCCTTCACTGATTTTCATTCAATCCTTTTATTGCTGACAATAGGAAGTAACGAGAATGCAACGGCTCAAGGAAACTATGTGCTTGAAAAAATGAAAGTAAACATCCATTTATTATGCGGATTATTTTGTTTCATAGGTCGGTTTCTGCTCTTGATAACCGTGGGAATCGCGCATTATTAGGAAGGGTGGCTGATTATCCGGAAAGGTGAGAAGAATATGTAACACACTCTCCCCTTGGCCAGTCATTCCTATGAGGTTTGCCAACACCTCCATCGCTGATCTACAATTTTTTTGTTTTGGATCACCAACCTGCAGCACTGAAGTGGTACAGTTCCTGGCGTTCTCATTTGTAATCCAGCCTCTACAGTAAACAGTTAAACATACTGCAAGATCGGAACTCAGCAACACAGTGGGCCAGTCGCAGGTGAACGAACACCCGGAGAAAGCTACGACCTCCTCCTAACCAGAAATATGTGTTGCAACCCAAAATGCAATTTGCATCTAATAAAAAGGGACGTGAAGTGTGTTTGGGGAGGGAGGGGGGGGAGCTTAAATTACACTGTTAAAAAGCCAGTGGAGAGCTCCCGACGTTTCCATTCAAGGTGGAAATTAGATTAGAGCTGTACCCCAGAGACAGAAGGCTTTAAATATCATTTTACAGGTATTTACAAGAAATGTGCAAATGGGAAACATTTTCTGAAACTAACAAGAGAATCCATAGCAGAGAAACTGGCTAAGCGATACCTTTTGTTTGTTTCGATTACACAATCGGTAATTTCATCAACAATTATTTATCCAGCCTCTTAAAGCTAACCAGTCCTGGTAAAATACAGCGGCCTCAGTTCCACATTTCTGACTGACATCTGTTCATCTACTCAATCCCTCTGAAGCTTGATGTGCTGAATAAATTGATTTTACCCATCCCCCCCCCCACCCCCATTCGATTTGTAACTGGTGCCATTCACCACGCAACTATGATCTGTTACAACGCCGACCATTCAGAGACTGGCCGCTGAATCAAAAAAAAAATTTTTAAAAACACATATCTTGGATATGGGTTTTAAAAAAACTATACAGACCATCTGCTACTTCTCTGACAGCCCACACAGCCCGGTAGAAGGAAGGATCCCTTCAAGCTGAGCACAAAGTTTCAGAGCCGTGAGCAGACGGGTTCCTCTCACATTCCCAAATCCTCAACCCACGTCCTCTGAATGGCAGAGAAAGTAAAACTCTGTGTGCGACTCGGATGCCACCGCCGAGGGCGGCGCAGTCAACAAAAGGGAGTGGGGTGAGGGAAGCTGCGGCTCCAGTTCCTTCACACATCATGTGCTCTCTCCCCTTTTCGTTGTTTAAAAGATTAATGTACTTACCCGGCTTTTATTTTCCCAGCCTCGGTGAAGTAATCCCCGACTGAAGGTGGTGTCTTAGTTCCCAGGCGGTGAGCTAAGGTTGCTGGTGTCCCAATCAGACGCAGCACCAGGCACTTGGGGGGGGGGGGGGGGTCTGCCGTTCAAGTGGATGCGTGTGCTGCTTCCCCTCAAACCACCACTGCCCCAGCCCCCGAATGCAGTTGGAAGTTGTCGGGGAAAAAAAAAGTTCAGTCCAATCTACTTCCAAACGTCTGAGGTCACTGCGGCAAAACGTCGCGATACTGAAGTGCAGGAGAGGGGATGGAGACTGGGATGTGTTGATCTTCGGGAATTTCAAGCTTACTGGGCCAGGGATGGAAAGTCTTCACTCTTGGCACTTTCTCAGCCAAGTTTGGTGACCAAGTCAGCAAACCTAGAAATCTGCATGTGTGTGATTTGTAAACAGCGGGTGGAGACGCTTTAAGAGGAAGCATGTTTATTTTCATTTATAGAAAATCAGTTCACAAACATCGGGAGAGGCGATGGTAATCGGGCAAAATTGTTTAGTTTTATTTATGTAAATACGATCAACGAAGTCAGATATTGTGGTGAACCACGAGAGTGCACTTTTGGCAAAAGCGGAAAACGGGAAATGTGAAATAAAATACTGGGCGAGCCAAGGCAGCATCTGTGAAAGAAAAGAGAATGAAAGTTTCAGGCAAAGGCAGTATAGAAATGTCATAGCTTATGAACGAATGAAGGGGGTGGATGGGGAGGAGGGGGCAGGAAGACAATGAAGCTTTTTCACACTTAATGAGCCACTCATCCTATCACGGACCTTCCCTTTTTTTTCTCTTATATAAGAAATCAGGGCAACTTTCAAATATGATGCTCCAAGTTTTTTTTTGGAGACTTTCTTTAATATTGGAGCTCTAAAGGTGAATTTGGTATCTAATTACCTTCTCATGTCTCAGTTGACCCTATGCTGATGACTGTGACTTTGACTAGTATGTTTTCCACATCACCACTACTAACACTCTGTACAGTTCTTGTAGTCATATAAGATACCCGAGATAGCCAGAGTCAAACTAAAAGATTTGTGGTGATACCATGTCTCAAAATTTCCTCATGCACTTCGAGCGCAATTAATTATTTTGAAATACTAGTACTATGTAGTCAAAGTCAGCAGCCATTTCATGCAGTTAGGTTCCTGCTGGCATTGGTTACGTGAAAAGAACAACAAAAGATAGTACTCTTTAAATGTAATATTCATTTAATGTTGAACTGAATGTCTACCCAGATGATGTGATTAAATTTTGTGGTTTTATTATCATTCAATGGTTTACCAATTTTTTTTTCTGACTAAATTATCAACTAAATCAAATAGTCTGACAATTGTGTACAAGTTGAGTTTGTAGCTGTCTTGCATGGCTGGTAAGCTGTGCAACTATGGCTGGCATTACTAAACCCAAAGCTGACATCTTTAAAAATGCACTTTCTGAGAATTAGTTCACTTGGATAGATTAAACATTGTTGGGTTGTATCCCCTGGAAAATGAGATGATTAAGGCAGAATTTGATTTAAGTTTGCAAGACATTTAGAGAATTAATAGTCTGATGAGAAAGTATATTTCTTGCTGGCTGAAGTATCCAGAATCATTGAATCATCCAGCGCAGAAAAGCCCTTCAGCCCATTGATTCTGCACCAAAATATGAGAAACCATATAAATGGGATTACATTTACCAGCACTTGACCCAAACACTTGAATGTTATGACATGCCAGAGAAGCATAGAGTTGTACAAAATGGAAACAGACTCTTTGCCCAGCTCCACAAGCCTGACTACCCTAACTGACCCATTGTCTCAGCCTGCTCCTGCCCCCACTGAATTCATCTCCACCTTCCTCGATACTGTCCTATCCCTACAGATCCAGGAACTCCCCACAGATTTTCAGGACACCACCCATGCCCTCCACCTCCTCCAAGACTTCCGTTTCCCTGGCTTCCAATGCCTCATCTTCACCATGGCCATCCAGTCCCTCTACACCTCCATTCACCATGACCAGGGCATTCAAGCCCATCATTGGTGGCACAGTGATTAGCACTTCTGCCTCACAGCGCCTGAGACCCGGGTTCAATTCCCAACTCAGGCGACTGACTGTGTAGAGTTTGCTCGTTCTCCCCGTGTCTGCGTGGGTTTCCTCCGGGTGCTCCGGTTTCCTCCCACAGTCCAAAGATGTGCAGGTCAGGTGAATTGGCCAAACTAAATTGCCCGTAGTGTTAGGTAAGGGGTAAATGTAGGGGTATGGGTGGGTTGTGCTTCGGCGGGTCGGTGTGGACTTGTTGGGCCGAAGGGCCTGTTTCCACACTGTAAGTAATCTAATCTAATCTAATCTAATTTCTTCCTCTCCTGATGTCCCCACCAGTACTCTTCCACTGACACTCTCATTAGTTTGGCTGAACTGATCCTCTACCTCAACAATTTCTCCTTCGAATCCTCCCACTTCCTCCAGACGAAAGGGGTAGCCATGGGCACCCGCATGGGCCCCAGCTACCCTGTCTCTTTGTTGGCAACGTAGAAGAGTCCATCTTCTGGAGTTACATCGGCACCACTCCCCAACCTTTTCTCCACTTCATTGATGACTGTATCATCGCCATCTCGTCCACCCATGAGGAGGTTGAACAGTTCATCAACTTCTCCAACACATCCCACTCCGATCTTAAATTCACCTGGACCATCTCTGACACCTCTCTCCCCTTCCTGGACCTCTCTATCTCCATCAACAGTGACCAACTTAACGTTGACATTTTCTACAAACCCACCGACACCCACTGCTACCCGGATTATACCTCCTCCCATCCTGCCTCCTGCAAAAATGCCATCCCATATTCCCAAATCCTCTACCTCCACCGCATCTGCTCCCAGGAGAACTAGTTCCACCACAGAACACACTAGATGGCCTCCTTCCTTAAAGACCACAATTTCTCCTCCCACGTAGTTGAAGATCTCTGGGACACCCACACCAATCAACTCCACTGCTCTGTGGCCAAACTCTTCAATGCCCCCTCCCAATTTGCGGAGGACATGCTGGTCCTGGACCTCCTCCCTCGCCACTCCCTTATCACCCAACGCCTGGAGGAAGAACGCCTCATCTTCCACCTCAGAACACTTCAACCCCAGGGCATCAATGTGGACTTCACCAATTCCCTCGTTTCCCCTCCCCCATCTTACCTCGGTTCTAACCTTCCAGTTCAGCACCATCTCATGACCTGTCCCATTTGTCAGTCTTCCTTCCCTCCTATCCTTCCCACCCTCCTCTCTGACCTATCACCTTCACCTCCACCTCCACCTCCGTCCACCTATTGCACTCTCAGCTACTTTCCCCTCAGCCCCACCCCCTCTTATTTAGCTCTCCAACCTCGAGGCTCCCAGCCGCCTTCCTGATGAAGAGCTTTTGACCGAAACGTTGATTTTCCTGCTCCTCGGATGCTGTCTGACCTGTGGTGCTCTTCCAGCACCACTCTAATCTTGACTTTAATCTCCAGAATCTGCAGTACTTACTTTCTCCTCTTTGCCCAATTCGTCCGCCAAATATCCTGAATTAATCTATTCCCGTATGCTAGTATTCAGCATATATTTCTCTAAACCCAGCCTATTCATATACTGATACAGGTGCCTTTTAAATGTTGTAATTGTACCAGCTGCTAAGAGCTCCTCTGGCAGCTTATTCCACACAGGCATGACCCTTTGCATGAAAAATTTACTGCTTAAGTCCCTTAAAGTTTTTTTCCCTCTCACCTTAAACCTATGCCCTCTACTATTGGACACCCCTACCCTGGGGAAAAGACCTTGGCTGTTCATCATATATACACCCCTCATGATTTTATGAACTGCAGGAAGGTCACTCCTCAGCCTCTGAGGGGAAAATAGCCTTTCTCTATAGGTCAAACCCTCCAACCCCGCAATATCGTTGTAAGTCTTTTCTGAACCCTTTGAAGTTTCACAACATCTTTCCTATAGCAAGGAGAGCAGAACTGTATGCAGTATTCCAACAGTGGGCTAGCCAATATCCTGTCCAGTCAACTCCTGTTCTCAATGCAACGACCAATAAAGGCAAGCATACCAATGCCTTCTTTATCACTCTGTCTACCTGTGCTTCCACTTTCAAGGAATTGTGAACCTGCGCCTTAAGGTCTTTCAACCAGGAGAAAGTGAGGACTGCACATGCTGGAGATCAGAGACAAGTGTGGGCTGGTGGCAAAGCACAGCAGGTCAGGCAGCATATGAGGTGCAGGAGAATCGACATTTTGGGCAAGACCCCTTCATCAGGAATGAGGCTTGTGAGCGAAGGGGCTAGAGACTCCTTTGGCTCACAAGTCTCATTCCTGATGAAGGGCTTTTGCCCGAAACATTGGTTCTCCTGCTCCTTGGATGCTGCCTGACCTGCTGTGCTTTGCTAGCACCCCACTCTCAACCCCAAGGTCTTTGTTCAGCAAAGCTCCCCATGACCTTACCATTAAATATATAAGTCCTGCTCTAATCTGCAGCACTTCACATATTTCTTAATTAAATTCCATCTGTCACCGCAGCTCATTTGCCCATCTGATCAAGGTCCTGTTGTACTCCGAGATAACCTTTGCTATCCATTACAATATAAATTTTGGTGTCATCTGCAAACTTACTAACCATAACTCCTATATCCACATCTAAATCATTTATATAAGTATTCATTAAAGTTTTAAAGGATGCAAAGCTATTCGCCTCTACCATGCTTCGAGGCAGTACATTTCATACCATCACCATGTTCTGGTAAACAAGAGTTTTCCTCACAAACACCCCAAACCTCCTGCCCCTCATCAGAATGACTTCAGCTAAAAGGAACAGCTGATCTTTATCGACTCTCTTCATGTCATTCATAATCTTGCACACCTCAATCAGATCACTCTTTAGTCTTCCCTGCTCCACCAAAAACAAATTAAGCCTATCCAACCTTTGCCCTTAACTTAAATTTCAACCCAGGCAGCATCCTGGTGAATCTCCTCTGTCCCCTTCCAGGGCAATCACACTCTTCCTGTATTGTGGTGACCAGAGCTGCACATAATACTCTAGCAGTGTCTCACCGAAGTTCTATAGAACTTCATTTGTAATCTATGCCTCAATTGATAAAAGCAAGAGTCTGACCTTTTTCACCGTAATACTAACATGCTCTTCTGCCTCCAGAAAGCTGTGTACAAACACTTCAATATTGCTTTGTTCCACAGAATTTCTCAGAGTTATGTCATCAATTGAATGCTTCCTTGTCCGCAGCTTTAAAGCTAGAACTGGGGCTCACTGGAGGAAAATAGGAATCATTTTTACACAAAGAGGATGGTAGAAATTTGAATTCTCTCCTGCAAAAGGTAAATGATGATAGATCAATTGTTAAATTTAAATCTGAGATTCTTATGTTTTGTTAACTAAAAGTATTGCATGGTATAGGGACCAAGGCAGACATATGAAGTTAGGGAGCAAAATAGTTATCTTACTAATTGGCAGAATAGGTTCAAGGAACTAAATGGCCTACTTGTTCCTATGTTCCTCAATGAAAACACTCACCAGTCCAGGAAGACTGAGGCAAAATGTATGACCCAACTGAGATTGTTTAACTCAACTTAGACCAGCAAGTGAAACCTTCTTGTCTGCAGTCTGCCATACCAAGCAAGGAAACAAATACTACATAATTTTATGCAATGTTTAATATGTTTGCCATCTGCTAGTGTACTGTGTGTTACTGATACATGGTGTTCACACAGAAGGATTATAAAATATATTGCCTTGAAATATATTGATAAATAAATTGCCCTTAATTTGTCAGGAAACTTTCTGGCTGGTATGTGTTTATAGAATTATAAATCAACATGTTGTACATATATTATACCTGGAAATAACAAACAGCCAGCAGTCATACCCATCTGTCAGGATGTGGAGTAGCAGCTTAGAAATGGTTGTAGTTAGGCAGATAACAAATGCCTATTTATGCTTCTATGGAAGCTAAACTGAGTCAGTAGATGGGCCAATGTAAAGTTCAAGTATCATAGGTTCTCAGACATAAAACATTCACGCATAAAATGCATTCCCACTTAACATGTACTTTTTCAGTATAAATTAAAATTAATGCAAGTTCAAAAAGGAATGATAGACAACAGATACCTAACTAGGTTTTTCAACATCACATTTCCTTAATTAAAGTCAAAAATCACACAAGTTCGTTTGACAATGTAACTTTTAAAAAGTTCAGCTATTTACATATGAAAGAACTGAAATCAACATATTCATTCTAAAAGATGACAGACTTAACAAACAATCCAGGTCCTTTTCAGAATATAATTTCAGTTACATCACACTGTAAACCTTTGCTATAAATTCTGTATCTTATGATCTTATACTCTACAACCAACTGATCCGAAAGCTTCCAAATAAACCTGTTGGACTGGTGTTGTATGACTTTTGACTTTGTACACCCCAGCCCCGCGCTGGGCATCTCCAAATTTTAATTTAAAGTCATGCATGTCAAACATAATGGGCAGAATTTTGCGCTTCTTTTGGAACAGGAAGAAAGATGGGCACAGGAGTTTAATTGGGCTGGAGACAAAAATTCAGTATCCTGATGGCTGGATGAACTTTTGTAATTAGGTTCTACACTGAGCTGAAAATGTGTTGCTGGAAAAGCGCAGCAGGTCAGGCAGCATCCAAGGAACAGGAGATTCGACGTTTCGGGCATAAGCCCTTCATCAGGTTCCTGACGAAGGGCTTATGCCCGAAACGTCGAATCTCCTGTTCCTTGGATGCTGCCTGACCTGCTGCGCTTTTCCAGCAACACATTTTCAGCTCTGATCTCCAGCATCTGCAGACCTCACTTTCTCCTCCTAATTAGGTGCTACAAGCTATTTAGGCAAGTCGATCTTCCCAACAGCAAGAGTTGAAGAGCCCATTTGTATGCGTTTGCCACTTCATCAGAATTAATTTCTCCCCAACTGAAAGATTCATGTTTAGGACTTCAGATTAAGTAGTTACTGCTTTGTCCTTCTGGCAATACATTATTACAGCTAATGATTTTGATAGAATTCAGATGTCAGCACTCCAAGTTGGAGTGTGAGAAGAGTGGTGTAAAGGATGCATAAGAGAGAGAGGGTCGCACAATAGGCTGGTGCACAGTCTGAGGAAGACTGTGACAATGTCAAGGGAATGGTGAGGCATTGTCCAGAAAAGGATATACATCTACAAAGATGATATCAGCAATAACAGGGAAAGAAATAAGGGTAAGAGGATGACAAGATGCTGTGGGTGAAGGATAATAGGGAGAATTTGGTGAGTGTTGGGAGGGGAGGGCAAAAATGTTGCAACTCATAAGAAAAGTAAAATCATGCCATCCTTTGAGAAAGTATCTTCAATCACAAGATTTGGAGAAAAAGCCAGATGCAAAGTGCGAGGAGGAGCCATTTTTGGATGGGCAGGGTTAATGGAGAGAAATTGTAGATAATTTAGAGGCATCATAGGAATGATCAGTAAAGCAGATGGAGAACCATGCTCAACTGAGCTCGCCTTCCTACAGTCCAATGCCCAAAACCAACATCACTACAACATAATAAGGGTCATATTCTCGTAATATTGCAACAATATCTAGAGCCACGGTACCTTGTGGGATGATTGGCATCTTGTGAAGTAGATGAAAACAAAAAGGAAGGGTAAGAGTTACAAGCTTTAAGAGGTCGAATCAGGGACAGCTTCCCTGGTCAATGCTCATGACATCTAGTGGGTGGCCTGTCTATGATGACAAGGGAAGACTAGCACAATGGTAATGTAGGATGCAGCACAGGAGCTCAGTATTGTATGAGAGCAAGCCAATGGACATTTTTCCATTCCCTCGTAAATGTGCAGTTTCTCCATGCACATTAATGTATTGCTGGAAAAGCCTGATAAGATAGCCTTCACCAAAGTGGTCATGGGGGTGAGAAGGAGGCCAGGGAGCTTAGATGTCAGGGCTTAGCTTGAGCTTAAAACAAGAAAAATTTCAAAAACTATGTTCTCTAGATGAATTGATGCATTGTATTTACAGATCAACTGAAGCAGACATTACTGGTGGCAAAGAACCACGGCAGCAGCAAAGGGAACAGGAACAGCAGCAACAATGACCACAGATGTCAGAAATAGCTGACCAGCCTCCAGAGACACAAAATCCGGACAACAGTGATCATCGACTTGAAACGGAATAAACAGCTACAGTTATCTGGATTTGACTGAGGGTTAACGCATGAGGTGCTCTGAGATGTCCCAGCAGGTGGTTTCATAAATGTGCCACTTGTTGAATAAAGACTTTTGGCTGCTAGGACTGGGAGGCAATGTCATGTTGATTGCCTTGAAGGTCACCTTAGCCTCTAACCCTTTATTTTCAGGTGGCTTATTTTAGGGCATCACTGTGGGATATTCCAGCCTGAAACTCACCAATTTATTCAGGAGGTCAGAGATGCTCTATTCCAAAAATCCCATGAATTTATGACATTCTAATGAGATCTAGAGAGCCTGCCAGTCAGGGAATTGGGATTTAGTGTCATCACAGGATTCCCACTCTAACCTGTACACATGTTGCAATTAGAACTCCCTAGGATCATTTAGCTGTTTTGATCAACAGGAAACATTTCCAGTACATTAATTTGCAGTTAATGTGCGATCACACCAGACAAATCCTCGAGGTGTGTGCGCACAACCCAACACCTACCACATTGCAGGCTCACAAATGACACAACTCTTTAATGCATTGTATTAATTGTATGACTGGCTGTTGGACGACAAGTGATACCCCAGAGACCTGGACATGGCACTAGTTAAGAATTCAGATTGCTGCTGAGGAGAAATAACACACATACTTTCACAAAAGCCACCACTGAGCAGAAAATAAGCCAACTGGAAATGAAATTCAGATGCTTAGGTGGCTCAGGCAGAACACTGCAATGTGTTGCAGAAGGAATGTCCAACATCATCATGGTGTGCTGTGCCCTCCACAACCTCACTCAAAAAAAGAGGGATGTCTCATAATGAAGAGATGGAGGACTGAGATGTCTCCCTTGATGAGGATGGAAGGGTGATGATGGTCACATGGGACTGGATGTTACACGTGGAATCAGAAGATCATAGGGCAATGGTGAATGAGACAGAAAGGTCCGTGCCAACCTTATGGCTATCAGATCCAGGGCAAATGAACTACTGTTACTTTTGTTTTGTTTTTTTTAAATCAGCTCACTGGGAGCCAGTTTCCAATTTGGGACATACGTCATTGAGTTATTTCAGTTACATCAGTTTTTGTTTCCTTAAATAAAATGTCCTGTTTTAGTTTAGCACTGCTGACAGTGACAAGCCTTATATGCACTAATCAGTGTAGAAAGATCTAACCTTCCCACCAAAAGCCCGCACCAATATCTGCATAACATCGCCCACTCCCATGGCCTCAGGGTCTTGGAAACAGATATATTTATGGCCCTTGGCTCAAGCAAGCCCATACGCATGCCAACTTGAAAAGCGTATACTGACTTCTATCAGTTTGGATGCCTGCTGCAATTTACTGAGAACTTTATGGCAAATCTAAAAAGACAGGGTTGTAGGAAAGAGGAGCAAGAGTAGGTCAATTGCACCCTTCAGCATACTTTCCTTGCTCATGGCTGATCCAACTCATTGCCCTATTCCCTGACTATGCCTATAGCTCTTTGTCTTATTTGTTCTAGAAATCTCACATTATATTAATTGAGCATATTCAGGGACTGTATCTCCACTATACTCTGGGCAAGAAACTGCTACACAATATAGCTATCCCTGCCCCTCAAAGCAAATGATGCTGTCTACATCCTGTCATATATTGATTGACTGTTATTATGAAATTGCTTCCCCAGTTCTGGAGGCTCCAGTCAGGGGAAAGATCCTTCCTGCAGAGCCCTCTCAAATTTCTTTATGCTTCAGGCCCAATCTCCTCACTCTCATTTCATTAAACAATCTCAATGTCCCTGCAGTCAGTCTCACAAGTCTTTGCTACAATCTGTCCAAGGGAGGGCTGCTCTCCTTCACTTTAGTAGAACCACCCCCATGGGGCAGACACATTACTAATGATGTAAAACAATAAACAATCTCTCGATAGAAGACCATCATCACATTTTGGTGTGGAAAAATGCTCAATGTCTTCTAATCCAGTTATATCAAAATCTACCTGTTCAATGAAGCTACAACAAGTGCATAAGGAGTGTAAGTGAACATATATTTATGAAAGTGCAAACTATATACATTAATTGAACTCCTGCATTACACATACGCATTTTATTTTTCTTTACCTATGACGACACCTAGATGCAACCCTGACATCCACAGCTGAGGTGGTATCAGCCTATAGACTTCGACATTGTTGACTGCAATGACATTGGTGGGCATCCTCATGGGGCCCAGGATCTGCTAAGTGTCTTCTGTACAAATGTAGGTGTACCCTCCTCAGTGTGACTTTCCATATGTGAAGACGTTACTGGCAGAGGGGAGGTTGGGTATCAGGGCACTTCCGAAATATTCTAAAATAAAGATTTTGGTGTCTCTGGTCAGCACTGCTCCTGTCTACGTGTGCCCAATGGCATCTCTCTAGCACCTTGAGGTGAGGTGTTGTGTGGAGGATGTTCAAAGTATCTTATTCTCTTCTCACTCTTATCAGATGCAGAGCACTCATAGCTACAGCAATGGAAAGCAGAACCAAGTTCATAACTGAAAGTCACTATGTATTCTTTTGGACCTGAGTCTTCAAGGCAGCCACTATTGTTTTCATGGAGACAGCCAGGCACTTAGACAGCAGAGCCATGACATCAGATAGAGCATGGATGGCCTTTCCAACTTTTATGATAGTCTGCACCATGCTACTGCCTAATTTTCCTCAAACTATCTCTGCATCACCAATGGGTCTCATCTAGAAACTCATCGTTTACATGAGACTTAGCAGCAACTTGGTCTCCAGAATATCAGTGACCTCTGTTGTTGCTTCTTCTGAAGGCTGTGGACCTATACTATTCTGTACTCATCAGACTGTGTCCTAGAGCCTAAACTAGATAGCATAACAACAGAGGTCAATGAATCTGTGCCAGCGGAGAGTGCAGATGAGTGAAGTGCTATGCTTCCTCTGAGAGTTAGGAGACATCCTCCCTAGAAATGTCGGAGCTGGAACTTAAGTATAACTCGAGGCGGATGTGTGGGGGTGAGACTATCTGTTCTTTTCTTTTCTAGTACCTGTAGTAGAGAAGAAAAACAATTATCTGCTGAATATGCAAATTCCTTTATCGAAACAATGTTCTCTCTGTTCACACATCTGACAACAACAGACTGGAGGCATCTTCATGAGCTTCCTATGAAAGAGTTATCTCTACATCTACACAGAACAGATCATAATCCTCCCCTCTCAGTCGGCAACTTCTTCCTTGAAAAAGGATTCATATATCTGGTAGAGAGGCACCTTTCCAGTGGATTTGGACCACTCCCTCCAGTTATGAATAGTCTTCTTTTGCAGACAAACAAAGAGAAAGATTAACGTTAATTTCAATAGGTGAATAAGCAATTCTGAAGCATGCATAATCATCACAGCTTCTGAGCCTCGTCGAACATTGTCAACATGATGTGGCTTTCATGCATCCAGTGCACTTAATTCATTTACTGCGGACTTGCATGTGATTCTCTTCTATGACATGCCTCTATACAGGCACAGTTAGACTGTGTGAAGCTCCTATGGTGCAACTTATTGCAGAGCATGAGAAATCATCTAACTTGTTCCTGCACTGCAGCCAGGTTTGTCTGTCGTCTCCACAGGGGTGCTAACCTCCACTGCTACCTTCATCCAGGTCAGTATGGTTTGATGGGATGGTGCATTAAAAGGTTAATTATACCATTAATCTCGTAGTAGCTACAAAACATGTGCAGAAGGAGCTATGTCTTAGTAATATCATGTCATGTGGAACTGGAGATTAATTTTCTAAGATTCCAAAAGATGTTCTCTCTTACCATACCTTGTAAGTAGTCATGTTTAATAAAGCCTTTTAAGATTCAATCAGTTGAGTGTGGACCTTATCTTACCACAGGAGGGCTCTTGCTAGCATCTCCAAGTCAGAGAGTTGTTTTTTGTGAGCGGCCTTGAGAACTTGCAGCAAGGCACTTCTGAACTCTGGAGCCACTCACTGTCTTCTCTGAGATATCTCTGGGAGACTTGAGGGTTCGGGTGCATTGATCTTTAAAATATCACAAACAAGTACAGAAAATAATCGAGAAAGCTAATAGAATTCTGGCCTTCATATCTGGAGGACTCGAGTACAAGGATTCAGAAGCTATGCTTCAGTTATACAAAACCCTGGTTAGACCCACTTGGAGTACTGTGAGCGGACATAGGCACCAAATCTTAAGACGGACACATTAGCTTTGGAGGGAGTACAACATAGGTTTAGACGAATAATAATCGGACTTCAAAGATTAACTTATGAGGAGATATTACTCAGACACCCCCATTTTCTCTAGAATTCAGAAAGTTAAGGGGTGACCTCATCAAAGCCTTCAAGTATTCACAGGAAAATACAGGGTAGATAGAGATGAACAATGCCACTGTTTTAGGATTCTAGAACTAGGTGCATAGTCTGTCAATTAGAGTCAGACCATTCAAAAGAGATGTTAGGAAGCACTTTTACACATGAAGAATAGTAGATGATTAGAACTCTTCTCATAAACAGCAGTAGATGCTGGATAGCTGTTAATTTTAAATATGAGATAGATCATTTTCTGTTAAGCAAAGGTATGAAGGGACATGGTCAAAGGCAAATATATGAAACTGGCCTACAGATCAGCCATGATCTCATTGAATGGTGGAACAGGCTCAAGGAGCTGAATGGCCTACTCTTCTTCCTTTGTATGGGCGTAGTTGGAGCTGATGAGACCTCCTGGCTTGCAGTAAGTGCATGGCTGCTCAAACATTTTCTTAATTTACACTGAATCTTGGATTTCAAAAGGTAGCATTCTGGGGTGGGACAACTTCTGTCGGCCCGCATCACAAGCTTCGCTATTCTCCTCAGGCAGATATATGTAAGCTGTATTGCCCCGAACGAAAGTGACTCCCATCTTCACATCTGATGCCAGACTTACACCATATAACTGAAGATTCTACCCAATGGATGGGAAGTTGATGGCTTTGCTGAGGTGAACTGCACTGTCTATTGCTTCTGAGTACATGGACTCTAGATAAGGGTGTCACAACTCCCGTGTCTCAGTGTGTATCAGAAGACTGTCACAAAGGCCAACCAGCTGATGCAAAGCCAGGCTATGACCAGGCAGGTCCCAGGCATCATATTCACTTGTCAAGTTTCAAACACTGACTGCTCAGCAGCAAGGTAGATCCTGGACCCATGATCCTTCCAGGGGGAGGTATCCAAATTACAGATCGAGTAATTATTAAGAACTTCTGCCAATTCAAAGCAACTTGAAGTATTTTGGAATGCTGTTGCAGATGTAGTGGTGAGCTGATGGATTTGCTAGAGAGTGTTGTTGCATCCTTGATATGTGAGCAGAGAATTGGGTAACCTGTCACTCAAAGGTTAGCTAGAACAGGAATGAGGACAGTAGAGATGGTGCCTCTGGACTGTAGCACAACAGGAATGGGGAGCAAACCCTGCTCGGTACCCTCTGCCAATTTGAACCTGAACTCCATGCTTGTTAACACTGATAAGAGGCTTTTAGGTGTCTAGTCAAATGCCTCAACTTGATGTGTCCTCATTGACATTCTCCCATGCAACATCCCATTAATATCCCCACACGATCCTTGACAGCAAAATTCATTCATGATTTCACCCTGTGTTGAAACATGAAGTGAACCATTTTCTCCCTCTAGCCCAGCTACTGCAACCTCATGCAGCAGCCTTCTCCCCATAGCATTGCTGGACGAGGACATGTTGAGAGTTGAGAAGGTGCACAGGGCAGAACGATGCCATCATTATCAAAGTGCTCAGGGTTAGCTGATCTAACCCTACTTGGCAAATGGGACTAGATTAATTTAGGAAATCTGATTGGCATGGATGAGTTGCACTGAAGGGTCTGTTTCCGTCCACCTCTATGACTACGACTCTGTAACTCAGGAGATGCAGGCGTCCTTATCTTCTAATTGTGCTGCTCTGCTCTTTTCTATTCCATACCATCTTATCCTACAAAAGGGATGGAAGAATGTTAAAGACTGTGTAATATTGTCTATCGGTGGTGTACCGACCACAGCTGAGTAGCTGTAAGTATGTGCAGACAGGGAGGGATAGCTGTGAGGCTAGCAGCATTGTGAGAGTGAGATGAAATATTGGAAGTTAAGTGCTAGTCCTCAATTTTGCAATGTTGTAGGTTGGGTGCTGGGACGTAGCACTCTGAGCAGCCTGAGAAACTGATGGCGCAGAATAAGAAATGCCATAAGCAGATTCACTGACTTTGACTATTGAAATAAAGCTATTAGCCATCTTGTAGCACTGTTGCCAGTTCCTCATAACCACACTCCCTCGCTAGCTACTTATATTCCTTTCTGAAAGTGATAGAAAGTGAGGTCTGCAGATGCTGGAAATCAGAGTCAAAGAGCTTGGCGCTGGAAAAGCACAGCCAGTCAGGTAGCATCCGAGGAGCAGGAGAGTCGATATTTCGAACATAAGCGCTTCATCAGGACATTCCTGATAAAGAGCTCATGCTCAAAATGTCCACTCTCCTGCTCCTCAGATGCTGCCTGACTGGCTGTGTTTTTCCAGCGCCACACTTTTTGATTCTGAAAGTGGTGTTCTATTACCAGACAATAAACAGATAGAACTGGAACCAAACATACACGTGTTCAAATTTTTATTTACAGAAACATCCTTACAAACATGCAACTCCCAACCAAACAGTTTCAGACAGTTACTATACAATACTTTTCTTCATATACCTGAAGTGTTATCACACAACCAAAGGGCTTATCCCAACACCAAATCACTCATGGCAATTTTCATCAATTAACATTTATTAATATTAATAAATCACCTGTTTTCCAACTGTTTAATGTATGTGCAGAACCCACTAGAGGAATGCAAGAATATCAAACTGCTAATATACAGTTACTTTCTAATGAACCTGTTCAGAAATGTTATTACACACCTCTCAGAATCAAACAGATGGGACTTGAACCAAGACCTCCTCACTCAGAGGTAGGGACACTATTATTATCCCACAAGAACCTCTCTTTGCCACTATACATTTTAAATATTTTTCCTTTCTTAACATTTTTTTTTAATCAATCTGTTCAGAGATGTTATTGCGCACACCTCTGGAGCAAGTGGGACTTGACCTTGGCATCCTGGTTAAGGTCTAGGGACATTACCACTGCACCACAGAAAGCCCACATATATGAAGTTGGAAGTAGTTTTTTAATTAACCTATTTAGACATGTTACAATGCACTTCTGGAACAGGTCTAAACACTGAATGCTGCCTGACCTGCTGCGCTTTTCCAGCAAGACATTTTCAGCTCTGATTTCCAGCATCTGCAGTCCTCACTTTCTCCCTAAACACATTGAACCCAGGTCTTCTGGCCCAATGCCCCTTACTGCCACTATAAATAAGAGCCCTAATTAATGCCCACAACCTGAATATAATTAAATACTCAACTATCGTACAACTAACAGAGATATCTGAGGGTCTTCACTGTGGAGCAATGGCATATCTCCTCGAACACCGTTTTGTCCTATGTCATATGTATCATCCTGGAACTTTCTCTGTTTTGGTGTGCCATTTGTCATGTTTGAAATTCTAGCAATATGGTTCACTGCAGCTCCTCTTTAAGAGATAGACTGTTTGTGGGAAGAAAATGCTGGCTGCACCATATGTTCTTAACATAGTAAAGTTTGGTCCCTGCTGAACACAGAGGCTGCTGGCAGCATGAGAAGAGAGGTAGCTGTGAGGAATGGGAAATATTCTTGGTAGACAAGGGGCTGTAAGGTTATTGGGAATAGGTGGGAATGTGGAGTCATCAATGCTGATTTTTTAAAATGGCAGAACAAGCTTAAGGTTCCAAGAGGACTATTCTTGCCCCCAATTTGCATGTTTCTACATCTTTGTAAATCATCTTGCCCATACAATGGGCATGTGATGAAAGTTCATAATATTTTGCTATTGTATGGAAATCTCCCTTCTAAAGTGCAGAAATTATGCAGAGGATTAGGCTTGATTGATATTTTTGTATTGTTTTGATTAAGAAGGAAAGAGTTAGAGTGGAATCTTATAGGTGTCTGAGTGCCGTGAATTATGGTGAGATGTGTGACAGAATCAGGCAAGAAACGTAACAAGGCCCATCTTGATATAGGAGCAACTTGTGCCTTTTTTTATGCTTTTCACAAGTGACATGGCAAAATCATCAATGGGCAGTGGCAATTCACCAACATTTTAAGGCAAGCTCCATGGCACTAGTCAGATGCACTCACATCTAAAGACTTGGCATCCGATATGTCTCGGCCTCTAAGAACTGTCACAGGACATCTTCAATCTACATAGAGGTCACTTGGAGTCACAGAAATGTACAGCATGGAAACAGACCCTTTGGTCCAACCTGTCCATCCTAACCTAATCTAATCCCATTTGCCAGCATTTGGCCCATATCCCTCTCAACCCTTCCTATTCATACACCATCCAGGTGTCTTTTAAATATTGTAATTGTACCAGCTTCCATCACTTTGTCTGGTAGCTCTTTGTATAAATGCACCACCCACTATGTGAAAAGGTTGTTCCTTAGGTCCCTTTTAAATCTTACCACTCTTACCCTAAACCTATGCCATCTAGTTCTGGACTCCCCCACCTCTTGCTAACCCAGGGAAAAGACCTTGTCTAGTTATCCTATCCATGCCCATAATGATATTATAAACCTCTATAAGGTTACCTCCTCAGCCTCCAATGCTCCAGGGAAAACAGCTCTAGCCTATTCAGCCTCTCCCTGTAGCTCAAACACTCCAACCCTCACAACATTCTTGTAAATCTTTTCTGAACCTTCTCTCATTTCACACCATCCTTCTGATAGGAGGGAGACCAGAATTGTACACAATATTCCAAAAGTGACCTAACTAATGTCCTGTACAGCTGCAACATGACCTCCCACTCCTATACTCAATGCTCTGACCAATAATGGAAAGCATACCAAACACCACCTTCACTATCCTATCTACTTTCGACTCTACTTTTAAGGAGCTACGAACCTGCTCTCCAAGGTCTCTTTGTCCAGCAACGCTCCCTAGGACCTTACCAGTAAGTGTATAAGTCCTGAGTGTGGTGCTGGAAAAGCACAGCAGGTCAGACAGCATCCAAGAAGCAGGAGAATCGATGTTTTGGGCATAAGCCCTTCATCATGAATCTGATACCCAAACTATCGATTCTCCTGCTCCTCGAATGCTGCCTGACCAGCTGTGCTTTTCCAGCACCACACTTTCAACTCTGATCTCCAGCATTTGCAGTCCTCACTTTCTCTAGTGTATAAATCCCGCTCTGATTTGACTTTCCAAAAATGCTCCATCTGGGGCTGCACTGCAGCTATTCATTGTAATGCTGCTGCAAGGACTCTGTGCTCAGGGACATTCAGCATCTCTGGGCCCTTTGCATCCTCTCATAACACTCACACTTAGCTACGTAGATGCTCATAACATTCTGTCTTGTATTACCTTGCCTTGCCTTTTTGCACTTTGCATCCACAGTTTAAGATGCCAGGCTCATAGCACTTTTAGAAACACAAAGCAATCTATCTGTTTAAATTGTGTGCAGGTTACTTTCAGAGAGTGAAGCAGGTCATTCAGGGAGAAAAGAACCTTGTCTCAGCAGAAATGCAGCTTCACAGTCTCTGAAACAGTTCGGGCAGAAGAAAATAAGTTCCAAGTCACTTAACGTCAGTAACAGAAAATCTCCAGAAACTGAATGCCATGGAAGAGGTGTTTCAGGAACTCCAGTTAAGAAATAAATCAACTGTGTTAACAGTCTGTTTCATGGTCTCAGAAAGTAATAGCATTGTGTGAATACAGAGGAAACAACAATTCCAGCTGTTTCCACTGAACATGTAACAATATGACTCTTCACTGAGGTTTGAATATCTGTGAGATTCTGGAGAAGGTAAAAGGATTTAATCTTTATATCAGATATTTGATGTAAGACCACTTCAAATAATTTTTCTATGGTGTAATATTATACATACTTACTCACTGCATAATAAATTCATGTGTTCATTTGTTTAAAGTATATTGGTGTCCTCTTGTGAATATGACCAGTAACTGACCATCACGGTAAACAAATTGCTAAAATAAAACATACGGTCTATTGAACCTGATTTCACACTGGGATATGAGTTGTCCAGTGTTATGATTAGCTGGGATCATAATAATGTAAATTAAGAGAAAGTACCATTCCTGGAGGACTGATAAAGGATTAACCCCCTCCAATTTAACATTCCACTCTCTTGATTACTAGTCTGCTTTGGTGAATGCCAAGACCATTCAAAATCTTAAAGATTTTCTGGCTTCATGTTAAGCTATTTTGGCACAATTCACATCTGACTTAATGTTGTTCATATTTCTTTCAATGTGCAGTACTTTATACTTTACTGTATTAAGTTCCATTCTAATATCTTGCCTGTTTTTAGTCAACACGCTTTTTAATCTCTGAACTGTCTCCCTAGGATCAATTGCCATCAGCTTGATATATCATCCACATTGCTCACGTTCTCTCATTTGTCTCAGGAGAAATATAAAAGCAACTAAAAATAGTCCGAAGGACTGCATTCACCACAGATTTTATTTGTCCTATCTCTTGCCTAATCAGTTAGGCTTTGAGAGTGACACTCAAATAACCTCCATGCATTGATCTTTCCAACTTACTTCAGACTAAGCGTCTATAGCTCTTCAGTCTGTCCTTGCATACATGTAGCTTAACCTGAAACAAATGCTTTTGTAATTGTTTATTGTGCACAACTTACTCCCTCGTGAAAAGAAACACAATTTTTCACTCAGCTTTCATAAGTATGCTAATAGCACCTGATTTTATCTCTCCATACCATCAACTATTATTGCTCCAATTCCTCTTCTGGTTACAATTGCATCAATATATCAGATGCTCACACAGCCTAAACTAGATTGGGCTGAAATTTGATGTTGTACTTAACCCCAAGATGCTTGAACCTAAGGTTACTTCTCATCTACATGGGGTCATAGAATGTATCAGCACAGAAACAGGCCCATCGGTCCAACCCATTCATACCAACCAAGTTTCCCAACTACACTAGTCCCACTTGCCTGCATTTGGCCCATATTCTTTTAAACCTTTCCAATGCATATATTTGCCTAAATACATGTTGTCACTGTATCTACATCTATCACTTCCGCTGGCAGTTCATTGCACAAATGAACCACTCTCTGTGTGAAAAATCCCTTTTAAATCTTTCTCCTCTCACCTTAAAACTATGCTTCTAGTTTTGAACTCCCAAGCCCCAGGGAAAAAAAAACCTTTGCTATTCACCTTATCTAAACGTCTCATGATGTTATAAACCTCTATTTGGTTACCCCTCAACCTTCTATGCTCCAGTGAAAAAAGTCCCTTCTTGTTAAGCCTATCCTTAACTCAAACCCTCCAGTCACAGTAACATTCTTGTAAATCTATTATGCACTCTCTCCAATGTAATAAGCTCCTGCCTATAGCTGGGTGACCAGAACTGTACATAGTACTCCAAAAATGGCCTCATCAACATCCTGCAACATGACATCTTGATGCAGATAGTCATTAGAGTAGCACAAGCTAGAATTATGTGTCAGGACCCTGTAGGATCCCAGACATATCAGATACCATGGGAATTATCCAGGAAGTTGAAGATTCTGATCAGCAATTCCTATGCATTTGAAACTCTCCAAAAACAACCTTTGCATTGGAGAATTCGGGTGGCTCCACTTCTGTTAAGAATACACAGAAAAGGTTAAACAATTAAACACTTAGACTAACTCCTGGGTAAGTATTAAGCTGACTGCACCCTCCCTTCCTCCCCCCCACCTACGCCTGTTGACCTACCACATATAACTGCAACTGCACCATCCTCAATCCCTTACACTCCAGGACCCGTGGCATCACATTCCTCTGACCAAACCTCCCCAGCTACTTAAATTCAACACGATTCCCCAACACTGCCTCACTCTACCTCACTTCCAGGGACCCTCCACTTCCCTGAAGCTGCAGAATTTAAAACCCTTTGTTAGACACCAGAAGGTAACTGTCTTCTATCAGAGCTCATGACCACACTTTTATGGAGAGATTTATTTCAGTTGACTATAAAATCACAACCGATTACAATTTCTCCACATTTATATACCCTATTATCCTGAATTAATATATTCATCATGTATTTCTTCATTCTGTTAGACATTTAGGCATCCCTTCAGACTTTATTGGGTGGTAACAATCTCTGGCCCATCATGTTACCAGCATGTTGTCAGACTAAGAATCCCACATTGCCTCTGATCCCTGTACCCACTGATAGCCAATGCCACCCCCACCCTGGGCTGACCTATGCATGATGACCTACCCAAAGTACTCCAAAACTAACCTAGCATCCCACCCGCCAAAGTGGCACAGTACCCACCTGGCAGCCAAGCCAACTGGCACCCTACTTACCTGGATTCTATGTATCTGTCGACCAAGCCTCTTGGCACCATCCTAATAACTCACCAATAGCATCCAGTCCACTTGGACCCATATCTCCTAATCCATAAACACCCTAATTCAACAGTCACTTTATGCACTTACCCACTCACAGCAGCTGTCTGAGTGTCTAGCTGCGCTATTGGATGTTTAAATCTTAGCACATGGCAAGTGACTGCTGTAAAAGGAGATATGTTTTGAGATCCTCCAACCATCTGGCACTTGGGGGAGTTTGATTTTAGTTGGACTCAGCATTTCTGAAGGAATTCTCAGCTAGATTTGTGGAGCTCAGTATTAACATCAATCCAGCTGTGATTGTCACTCTTTGGAATGTCCAGGTCATCCAATCAGTCACTATTGTTCAACGCTAGATTATAGATTGATTGCCTCCTTATTTCAATTCTTCAGCCAGCGAACCTTTAACCCAGTACTGAGTGAGCAGAAATCTCCTGTAATTAAATATTGGGAAAACGAAAGTCATTGCCTTTAGACTCCAGGGAAACTCCACTCCCAAGCCATCAATTCTATTCCTTTTCCTTACCAGTGTCTGGGTTTGAACCAGACTGCTTACAGCCTTGGGGACCAATATGATTCTGAGATGAGCCCTGGTCATACATCAACACCCTCACTAAGATCACTCATTTCCACTTCTGAAATAATGCCAAATGTCATCCCGCAGCTCACTCACCTGCTCAGAACACTCGCTCATGTTTTTGTTCCTTCTAGGCTTGGTTATTGGAGTCAGCATCTGGCTAGCCAACCAATCTTCCCTCCATGAATTTGAGGTCATCAAAAATCTTGCCGTCTATGTCTTTACATGCATCAAGCCCAGTTTAGCGGTCACTCAGTCTTTGTGTAAAGTCAGGGTTGCATTCCTATTAATTGCACCTTTAAGTGAAAATATTTGAAGTAAAGCTTTTATTCCCACAAACTAAGTTCTATAGGACATTCCTTCGCAGAAAAATAATAAAACAGTGTAGCTGTATCCTCTAAGTTGAACTACTGTACTTGAAATGACTAAATTCCAACACTGGAAAATGAAATATCTGTTAAAATAAATTTTAAAATTCCAGCAGAAAAGAAAAAGTAAATATTTCTATGGAGGACCCTCCAATTGTGGAGCTGGGGGCCACTGCATGATGTTTGTGTTGGGGGCAGATTCGGTCATCAAGCAGTGAGCTGCCTGCTGAGGCTGATGCTTCTTCTGAGTGACTGCCTGACGGTGTCCTTTTTCTGGGAGCGGTAGCTAACAGCAACCCTTTTTGCTGACTGCCACCACCTCCAGGATCCATTCAGGCCATTGCTCAACGGGTTGCTCCTTGTGGTCGCAATGGCATCTCCTTTTTGGCCAGCACCTTGGTGTTGGGGTGACTGCTGAACTCAGTCCTGCTGGTATCTATGGGCCAAGGGATGAGCTGCCAAGTATCCCGAGGGACAGTGAAAGTCACTATCTGTGGAGTGTTTGTGGGGAATGCTATCGGACAGATAGCAGTTCTGGGACCTGGTTGGTGAAGGGTCCCTGTTGTGAATGCTGCAAATTGGAAGGCTGAGAGTTGCCTCAAGTCTGCAAAGGGGAAAGGTCCCACCAAATGGCACAATATGCATCATACTGTTATAAATGATGATATGTTAAATCTTGCAACACTGAACAAGGTTACAAGTATTTACCGAAATGTCATCCCTTTTCCTCAACCCAGCAATCCTGCCCAATCTGGTGAACAGGGCTTTTAAATGTCCTTATCCCATCACCCACATTCCTGCCTGCATCTCTTCCCTTCTGAGCTAAAAATAGCATTGAAATCTGTGACATGATATTTTCTCTGCTCTATCTACCCTAAACCATCCAAATCAGTAATATACTTTCATGTGAAGAGTGTTATATAAATGTAATTATTTTTATTATTCTTATTCTGATCTACTGTTTCTATTCCAAGCACTTTGTGAACCGATTTACAAGACAGAGTGCTGTTATGCAACGCAATGTGGAAGTCTGTCAGTGATATGATATGTAGCTGTAGACATTAGACTCAGATTAAAATTATGCCTTCCGAAAAAATAACTGTAGCTAACAGTCAAATGATTTAAACACATGAAACATTTGTAAATTGTCAAACAAGAACGAATATTGCAAACAGTCAAAAATGAAAGTAAGTTATGTATATACCATATTCTTGCTGCAATGGCAGGTATGAACAAATTTTTCTCTCTGTAAACCTGTTTCAATGTTTGCATATCTCCTCTTTGCAATCAGTGCCCATTAAAAGCTTTGTAATAATTTCTGAAATGTTGTACTCAGGATAGATTGAAATCACTCAACTCTCCCAAAATGCATTTACTGAGTTGTTATAATGTGAGACAAGTAATGAAGTGCAGCCAACTAGCACTGCTCATGAAATAATGGCTGGAGATGTTCTTGTAGTGGACAAATGATGTTCCATCATTGATCAACTAAATTTAGGCAGTTTCATTACATCTTAGCTACAAGGATTTCATTCATAATTATGGCTACCCTGAGAGTAATGAACATTTTCAGAGTTTGAATTGACTAGTCACCTTGCTCCTGAGTTGTGTGGGAGTGAAATAAACCGAAGATAAATAAACTGCTTGCCAAGAAATTATTTTGGATAGCAACAGATAGCAATAGTTGTGAAAAATTTAACACAGCTTAATATGTAGAAAATATCCCAAGATTCAGTGCAAAGGAGGAGAGTTATTGGCAGCAAATAATGCCTGAAAATTGCTGATTATTGAAAGCTGATTTTAATAAATTTATTTTGGAAAGGTTTTGAAAAATGCAAGGGAGTTAGTAATCCATAGGGCATTGACAAGAAGTTTTCAAATATAACATTGATACGGTAAAATGTTTTGCCATAAAAGATGCTGCAAAGAGAGAAAAACCACAGAGGAGGCCAGACAGAAATTTAAGGAGTGCAAGAATGGAAATGTAGACTAGCATTTTCAAATGAGTGCAAAAATCATACCAAACCTTGAGAAATGAGAACTAATCTAGATCAACAAGAATTAGGGGTGGAGTATTGGTCACATTAAGTGGTAACTTAATATGGGATAAGAGGATAATGGCAAAGGTTTGGATGACTTTCGGTTTAAGGAGGGACCAATAAAAAGAAGAACAGAAAATTATTGATTTTGGAAATGAGTCAATGTATTTCTTGGGGTCGCGTGGGTGTAAGATAGGTTGCAGAAATAAGTGATCTTAGAGTCATAGAGTCATAGAGATGTACAGCATGGAAACAGACCCTTCAGTCCAACCTGTCCATGCCGACCAGACATCCCAACCCAATCTAGTCCCACCTGCCAGTACCCTGTCTATTCCTCCAAACCCTTCCTATTCATATACCCATCCAAATGCCTCTTAAATATTACAATTGTACCAGCCTCCACCACATCCCCTTGGAACCCAATTCCATACATGTACCACCTTCTGCATGAAAAAGTTGCCCTTAGGTCTCTTTTATATCTTTCCCCTCTAGCCCTAAACCTATGCGCTCTAGTTCTGGACTCCCTGACCCCAGGGATAGGACTTTGTCTATTTATCATGGATAGGATGTAGAATTTGAAACTCATTTCTGTGATAAACAAAATGTCCATCCAGTTGATTCAGTCAATATTGCAAGATAATTTCCCATGCTGAAATGAAAGTCACAGTCATCCTTCTTGGTCTTTAAGTCAAATGTGGGATATCCAGAGCCAACTGTTGCTTAACATCAGATAGATATATTTTTATTAGAAAAAAATGGATGTCATCAGTATAGCCGCTGAAGATGTTTCTGTGTCTACTCAGCCTGTCATAGATGGCAACAGATATTGTTGCTACCCGTGGTTGATGTCATCTTGAAGGTTTCTCCATGGTAATTTAGCAAAGCCTTTGACAAGTCGCACAGGTCAGCCTGATCAGAAAAGTAAAAGTCCATAGGATCCAAGGGCATTTGGCAAGTTAGACCCAAATTGTCAAGTGGCACCAAAGCATAGTGGTTAACAGTTTTACAGAAGCTGTTTCCAGTGAAGTTCCTCAGAGGTCAGTACTAGGTCAGTTGCTTATCACAGATTTAGACACAGATATGAATTAGAAATTAAGATTATGCAAGTGAAACAAAAGTTGGTTGCACATTTGATAGGTGAGGAAGGAAGTTGGAGACTAGCAGGAAGCAACCAATGGGTTGATCAGGTCGATAAAAGAAAAGGAAATGGAATTCAGTCCAGAAAAGTGAGAGATAGTAGAGATAGTATCTAACCCGAGAATGCAACTTTAAAAAAAAAGGTTTTGTGATTTATACATGAAAGAAATGAAACTATCACTGTATTCTAACAGAGGAAAGGCTTAACAGACAATCAATTTTTCAAGGTATAATTTCAGTTACATCACACTGCAAATTTTTGCTATAAATTCTGTGTTACGATCAAGCCCTCCACTATCACCTGATGAAGGAGTGTCGCTCCGAAAGCTAGTGTGCTTCCAATTAAACCTGTTGGACTATAACCTGGTGTTGTGTGATTTTTAACCTTGTACACCCCAGTCCAACACCAGCATCTTCAAATCATATCTTTGAGAAGGTCACATGAATGCTGTAATACTGAGACAAACAGAGGAAAAACAAGTCTCCCAATACATATTGATAGATTTCTAAAGGTATCAGGACTAGGAATTAAGCATATGTGCAAGGTTGGATAGTGGGGTTGCTTTAAACGGAAAGAGGGGAAGCTGAGACGAGATGAAATTGAGGTGTACAGAATGATGTAGCAACAAAATAGACTGAATAGCAATGATTGTTACTCTTAGCCAATGGGTTATAACCAGGAGGCGAGAATTTAAAGTAATTGACAGAAAGATTAGAGGGGATTTGAAGAAAACTCCTTCACTCAGAGGGTGGGAAAGGTCTGGAAGTCATTGTCTGAAAAGATGGTAACTGTAGAAACTTCTATTGCACTTATGAAATACTTCAATATGCAATTTGGTATTGCTAACAGATTAAAATTAGAAAGTAAAGGTTCGTACTTACTTTTTTTTTTGGCCAGCACAGATTTGATGGTCTTTTGCTGTGGAATACACTTTCTATTTCCTGCTGCCTTGGGGAAACAATCAACATAATCAAAGCCCCCTTGCACCATATTTATAATCTCTTTCACCCTCTTCCGTCAGGCAGAAGATACAAAAATTTGAAAACTTGTGCCAACAGACTTAAGATCAGCTTCTTCCCTGCTGTTATCAGACTTATAAAGAGAAGTCTCATGTATTGTAGTTGATCTTTCTCTGCATCTTTTTTGTAGCAGTAACACTATATTTTGCATTCTGTTCTATTACCCAGATGTACTTATAGAATCATAGAGTCATAGATGTAAGGTATCGTCTGGTTAGCACGCAAAACAATACTTTTTTCCGTATCTCAGTACATGTGACAGTAGTAAATCAAACCAAATCAAATCAATTCAAATCAAACCTGTGTTTCACCACATGACCTCCCACATCTAACTACCTTACTGAGTCAAACAACCTTTTCCACATCTCCAGTAGTTTTATTAATTAACTAAATTGTTCAAGGAAAATAATTTTTGCTGCATCAACTTCTTTTTGTCTTGTGCTTCTCATGTCAGTAGTCAAGAAGATAGATTAGATTACTTACAGCGTGGAAACAGGCCCTTCGGCCCAACAAGTCCACACCGACCCGCCAAAGCGCAACCCACCTACACCCCTACATTTGCCCCTTACCTAACACTACGGGCAATTAAGCATGGCCAATTGACCTGACCCGCACATCTTTGGACTGTGGGAGGAAACCGGAGCACCCAGAGGAAACCCACGCAGACATGGGGAGAATGTGCGAACTCCACACAGTCAGTCGCCTGAGGCGGGAATTGAACCCGGGTCTCTGGCGCTGTGAGGCAGCAGTGCTAACCACTATGCCACCGTGCTGCCCACAAGATAATCTTTCCATTTCTCAGGATACCTGGGTTGTTGGCAGACCAAGCAGGGGAAGTCCTGGTGTAGTGGTAAGGTTGCTGGACTAGTAATCCACCACCCTAGGCCAATTCCCCAAGAGCATGGGTTCAGATCCCACCATGCCTAAAGGCAACCATGAAACCACTGCTGGTTGTTGTAAAAAATCTAATGACCTTCAGGAAAGGAAATCTGTCATTCTTACCTGGTCTGGCCTATATGCAGACCCACAGCAATGGTGGACTCTTACTTGCTTTTGGGTAATTAGGAATGGGAGTTAAATGTTGGCCTAGCTAGCAACACTCACATTCAGTCAACAGCAATAAAAAGCATGTAGATGAGGATGAAGGGGGCGAGCAATAATGTATCCTTGAGTTTTAGTACAAGGAGGACTAAGTATATACAATGGGGTTAGGGTACTTGGAAATATACCAAGATTATTCTATTGAAGTGAGCCATGGAGTGGAATAAGTAACAGAGATCAATATTTTATTTAAGCTAACCTACACTTAAGAGTTTACACAGAAATAGGCAGTTTGGCCCACATGGCTTATATCTCCTCCAAGTTTCCTTTCATCTCACTTCATCAAAACCCAATTTGCATATCCTTCTGTTCCTTTTTCCCTTGTATATTTAGAAGACATTTATATAAATGCTGTCAAGTGTGCCATGTGATTCCAATCTCTTGCCAGTCCCTGGATAAGGAATTGTCTGATGAATCCTTTCTTCGATTTGTTCTTGACTATCTTATATTACGGCTCCTGGTTTTGAAAGTTGCCATAGAATCATCAACTAGTACAAAGTTAATTATACACCATATTTACAGGTACAGTGTCTACTGTTGGTGAATTTGGCCAGAGTGACTTTGGTGCAGGGTAGACATGGTGGAAGTCAGATTAGAACGCTTTGAGCAGCAATTATGAGAATTGAGCATGAGGCTGGGAAGCAACAGCATTTTCAAGGATCTTGGCAGTAAGAGGAGGATAGTGATTGTAGAGTGAAGCAGGGGATAGGTCTTGATGAGGGCTTTTGTAGTAGGGGCAATGATGGTAGTTTCAAAAAGTAGACAGACAGAGACTGAACATTTGGACTCTGAATAGTATTCATGTATTAGCATTTTTGCTGCACAACTTAATCCACTTTTACATTTTTGCACTCTATATCCCAGCAGCTCATAGAATATATATAACTTCAGGCATTAAATCTTTAAAATTGATTTGCATGCCAGAAACAAAATTATTAAGCAACATTATATGCTAATTATAGTGTAGACTTTCAGTTGGATACAAACTAAGGCAACAACAGACTTGTAAGCAAGTCTTAGTTATATCCAATGCATTCAGTTTTCATCTGAACTTGACAAAGATATTACTTAAACGTGAGATGGTGGAATGTACTTTAGGTGGGATGGTGGGGGATTGGGAGAAGGTGGGCTGGGGGGGGGCAAGTTGGAATTGGGAGGTAAATGCCTACATTTTATGTGGATGGTTGTCCTTTTACAAACTAGATTTCTTCAGGGTCTGATTTTTGGTTGAAAAGAAACTCGATTCCAGGAAATTATCATGTGACCGGGTTCTTGGGGGACTCACAATCAGGAAATAAGGGTCAACAAGTTAACTGTAGGGGTGAATATTTTCATTGTACAAAATGTTTTGTTTGAGAGTTTAGAACAAGTTGGAGTGAAGGAAGTATCTTTTTCATCAGAATTTATTTGAAATTCTGGGCATTGGCTAACGGGGTTAAAACTCACAGTAACTGTAAGACTCTAATATAGCCAAGCTGCTAAGGGAAAGAATTTTAGATACAGACTCAAGAATTAAAAAGAATATAAGAGCCAAGAGTTGAATATGCTTCAGATATTAGATGCTAATTATGAATGGAGGTTGAGAAGGTTCCAATAAAGTTTATAACCTTAGGATAGCGAGAAGAGATTTGAAGGGATGACATTTCTGGAAGTAAACAGAAGGCCGAGAAATCTCAGTTCATATATAAACCATTGGCACACACCAAGCAGTTAGTCTTCCAATTTGTGGTAAGTATGTGACTTAAGTTTTGGACAGTAAGTCAAATGGCTGAATGGGAAAATGGAATGATGATACATGATTTAGATAATAAGCAACTAAATTCGTTTTATCGTTGTGATATTTAACACAACTGACTACTTAAGATAATGTATATTTATTACCAATTATGTTAATTGATTTTGGTGTGGTAAAATGTTTTAGTTTTACTCTGTGAAACTGTAGCATTTTGTTTTTGCAAATAGTTGGATTATTGATCCTTGAAAAAATTACTAGCTTTCATGTAGCGAAGCACTCACAGTGGAAGTATGAAAATACGTTGAACTGACTCAACATATCACCATGGACCAAAACAGACAGGCACTGGAATTCCTAAGTAGGGAATTGACTGTTTTCACGCGCAGTGCCCGTTCATCGTTAGAACTTGAAGGAGGCCACCAATGTTCTGACCATTTGTAAACCCTTTAGAATTTCCATCACTTTTAGAGGATGGACTCACTAAGCAAATTTCACAGATGGGTCAACATACCATGCAATGCTTTCTCCATTTTGATCATTGATTAATCCTGAGTAGCAGGGTCATCTTTACATCCTTAGCAGCTAGCACTGAGACAGACGATTCGGCTCCAAGATACAATACGCGATATGGGTGAGATAGCAGTCCTGTGGGAAAAGGTTTGCAGCTCAGGTTAAATCTCAGTGCTGGCTGAGGTAGTCCCTAGGACTGCCTCTTTGCTTTGCTCTATAGTGGTGCTCTGGCGTAAGTTACAATAATTGAACCTCAGGGAGCTGCAGGAAAGGGCGGAAGTAAAGGACCACCCTGTATGGCCATTCACTGTAGCTGCCAAGATATCCAGATGTCTTGGATCTTTCCTGTTTCTGGGACCACACAGAAGCAGCCAAGAGAGAAGAGACTGGTGGGGAGGAGGCAACTGCATGCACCCTTCCTCTACAATAATCAAATTCTTTAACATAAAATTAACTCTAAAGAAACCATTTACAGCTCAGACATAATTGAACAACAAGGAGTCTCATACTACTGTGGGGTGATAATGTTGTGGTAATGTCACTACAGACTCAGAAACTCAGGTAATGTTTTGGGAATAAAGCTTGAATTCCACCAAGGCAGATAGTGAAATTTGAATTCAATAAAAATCTGTAATGAAAAGCTTGCCTAATGGTTGCCATATAACCATTAGCAATTGAAATAAGAATCCATCTGATTCACTAATGTCCTTTAGGAAGGAAATCTGTCATCCTTATCTGGTCTGCCCTACATGGGCTCTGTACTCAAGTGAAGTGGTTAACTCTTAACTGTTTTCTGAGCAAGTAAGAATGGGCAATTAATGCTGGTCTAGCTCGTGACAACAACAACCTGTGAATGAGGAAAAATGTCACATTATGAGAGGAAACAGATGATGTTTTCCCACTATCAACGTTAGCGCCTAGTGTGGTGAAGAGGACATTGGATAAATATTTGGTTAGAAATGGTTGTGGGCAAATGAACTTGTGTTGTGGGGAGATAGTCCTACTGCTCAGTCCTAAATTTGGACATTAATATGCCTGTGTCCCGATAAGCTAAGATACTTGGTCTTTTGACTTAATCATAACAGGCCAGAAGACTCATGCTGCAGTATGTCTGTGTTGCATTAAAAACTACACAGGACGCAGGGGACATTTATAGTTGGGTAACTGTATGCCTCCCATTGCTGGCACTCCCTCAGGGTAAAAATGCCTTTGTCTCTTTCCTTGCTTGCAAGATGTAGAAATGGAACATGATGTTTTAGTTTCTAGGCACTGAGATTGTCACTAAGCATTCACATGAATATATTTATGCCTTGTATATCTGGCATGATTCAACTAAGACATGGCATTCTTGTTTTAATAACTATAGAATTATGTCCCAGGATAACACACAAACTTTGGATCTTCACTGCATCAAATCTATAAAAATTTATGCTGAACAATTTTTTAAAAATGTAATCATCCAGTTGTTTTTTTCCTCATTCCTTTGGATTTCTGTCAGTTATGCAATGTTTCCTGGTCAGTCATGCCTGTAGGATACTGTTCCCAGATCTCTGTTTGTTTTACTTTATAAAGGAAGAGCTTGCAGCTATATGGAATATTTTCATTCTAGGGACATCTTAAAAAATGGTTGACTGCCAATTAAATATTTTTGAAGCGCTGCCACTGTTATAGTGACTAAAAAAATGGCACATTACAAGGTCCCATGAACATTAATGTGGTAAATGACCGAATAATCTGTTTTAATTAGGTTGGTTGGGGAAAGTATAAACTGACCCATCAGGGTAACACCTCTGTTCTTTTTCAAAATACTCCTGCAGGGCTGTACTTTTTATTCCTGAATCTGACGTGCTGACCCCACCCCCCACCAAACTGATAAACATTTTGTTGTAATGAATCTCAACCCAACATCATTGTAAAGTCTACAAGACGAGAGAAGGTGCTTGAGCATTGAGATCAACAAACCACCAGGCAATTTGAAATCACGAATTAGTAAGCTATTCAGCTTGCTAACAAACCAATCATCCTCGGTTACTTCAAATGCCTCTGCATCTTTTCGGGTGTCAGACAGAAAACATTTGGGAATATTTTACACCAGCTAAGACAAGCTGGCATAGGGGTAGTAGAAAAGGCCTGACACCAAGGTCATGACTGAAAGTACCAACAGACTCTGCCAGGGAAGGTGGCAGCATCTGTATCAATTTTGGTGAAATTTTAACAATTTTTTTGTGTCTTCAATGGTTGTGAGATCAGGGGCCGTTACAATTCTGGCTGTGATGGTGACTTTAACTTTCTACTGCATGATGTTATCTGGCTCACAGTGTTGATTCTCAGAACCCACAAGTTATATATTTACACATATTCAAAGTGTGAATCATTTTCCATTTTGAATATAGCTGCAATAAAAATTCTTCACTATGCTGTGTTTTTTCAAACAAAATTAAATGAAAATAATAAGAATTGACTAAATTAAGGCACTTAAAAAAAGACATAACAAACTAGCCTTCATAATTACTGCAAGGTTGGGAGAAAGCAAGAGAAAGGATTTCTGGATGAGAAGCAGCTTTCCGTGCACTTATCATTGGCCTCCCTCATGCCAGGTGGCTACTCACCAGATATTCAATACTTGGTTGGATATGTGGACATGCTGAGGCTAGGAGAGAGCAGACCTCACAGTTTCCATCCCACCTCTTTCAGCCTGTCAAAAACATGGCATAAATTATCTCTTATGCCTACCTGAGAAGTAGCAAGGGCTTTAGTTTAACGTTTCATACTCAAAATGTGAGCCTAAGGATGAAGTTTGACCAGACTCTGTTTAATTCAACAGTTAGAGTCCCACAACAACAAACGGCTGACACTAGTAAATACCTGCTCAAAATTGCAATATTGAGGTCTTAGAACAATCCCACACCAATTGATTTTCACTCTCTCCCAAATGGAAGTTCTTTTGCCAAAAAGACAGAGTGAAGCCAGGTATTGCAATTCCAAAAAGCCTGCTCAGCCTTTGGAAGTGCAGAAAAAGGAGCCAGAAATGTAACCAAGTGAATAAAATCAGATCCAATTTTGAGCCTTTCACACATCCAGGGCTGGAAGTGATTCCTACTTCAAGCTGTTGACCACAAAGGAGGAGCTGTGCCACACCATTCAGCTTAAGGACACAAGGCCCAGACAAGCTAAAATTAATATTTACCAGAGGAAAGCTTCAGCCAATTTGGGATATATTTCTAAATGTGAACAGATGCTTTTGGAATTGATTATTTTGGGGAGGAGTAGCTTTGGTGAGTCTCTTGGGATCTTAGCAGAACTCACATTAAAATTTTACTGGCATGAGTTCTGTTAAGTATTGCTGAAAGCATATTGGATACTAGGATATCCTGGTGATAGGATTTTTTGTCATAGAGTCATAGATATGTACAGTTCGGAAACAGACCCTTCGATCCAACTCGTCCATCCCGACCAAATATCCCTACCTAATCTAGTCCCATTTGCCAGCACCTGGCCTATATCCCTCCAAACTCTTCCTATTCATATACCCATCCAGATGTCTTTTAAATAATGCAATTGTACCAGCCTCCACCACTTTCTCTAGCAGCCCATTCCCCCCTGCCCCCCCCCCCCCCCCCCCCCGCGCACACACACACACACACACACCACCCTCTGCATGAAAAAGTTGCCCCTTGGATCTCTTTTATATCTTTCCCTCTCACCCTAAACCTATGCCCTCTAGTTCTAGACTCCCCCACCTCTGGGAAAAGATCTTGCCTATTTATCCTATCCATGCCCTTCATGATTTTATAAACCTCTATAAGGTCACCCCTCAGCCTCCGACACTCCAGGGAAAACAGTCCTAGTCTATTTAACCTCTCCCTATAGCTCAAATCTTCTAACCCTGACAAAATCCTTGTAAATCTTTTCTGAACCCTTTCAATTTCACAACATCCTTCCGATAGGAAGGAGACCAGGATTGCATGCAATATTCCAACAGTGGCCTAACCAATGACCTGTACAACTTCAACATGACCTCCCAACTCCAGTACTCAATGCTCTGACCAATTAAGGAAAGCATGCCAAACACCTTCTTCACTATCCTATCTACCTGCAACTCCACTTTCAAGGAGCTATGAACCTGCACTCCAAGGTCTCTTTGTTCAGCAACACTCCCCGACCTTGCCATTAAGTGTATAAGTTATGCTAAGATTTGCTTTCCAAAAATGCAGCACCTCACATTTATTGAATTAAACTCCATCTGCCACTCCTCAGCCCAGTGGCCCATCTGATCAAGATTTCATTGTAATCTGAGGTAATCTTCTTCACTGTCCACTGCATCTCCAATTTTGGTGTTATCAGCTAACTTACAAACTATGCCTCCTATGTTCATATCCAAATCACTTATATAAATGACAAAAAGTAGTGGACTCAGCAGCGATCCTTGTGGCGCTCCACTGGTCGCAGGCTTCCAGTCTGAAAAGCAACCTTCCATCACCACCCTCTGTCTTCTACCTTTGAGCAAGTTCTGTATCCAAATGGCTATTTCTCCCTGTATTCCATGAGATCTACCCTTGCTAACCAATCTACCATAGGGAACCTTTTTGAACGCCTTACTGGCATCCCTATAGATCACATCATCTGCCCTCATCAGTCCTCTTTGCTCCTTTTTCAAAAAAACTCAATAAAGTTTGTGAGACATGATTTCCCACACACAAAGCCATGTTTACTATTCCTAATCAGTCCTTGCTTTTCCAAATATGTGTAAATCCAGTCCCTCAGGATTCCTTCCAACAACTTGCCCACCGCTGACGTCAGGCTCACTGATCTCTAGTTCCCTGGCTTGTCCTTACCACCTTTCTTAAATCATGGCATTAATGGAGCTAAATCCTGACTGCTGTGAGATACTAGGGCAGCAGTTATGGTTGTGTCATGTCTTTATTGAGCTGGTTGTAAGATGACTGTCTGTAGTGAATATGTCATGGTTGAGGGTCAAATGATTGCAGCAAACTAAGAAGGATGTTTTGTGCATGATCACATCTCTAGTCAAACATCCTCCTTTACAAGATGAACAAAAATAAAACCAAATTTGCATACATTATCATTCATAACATGTTACCTATATTATGCACTATGCGAACTGTACTCTCATGCATTAACATCTGTTAGTCACACTTTTGACAATTTATTTACACACATGGCACACTTTTTTCTTTTGAGTATGTGATGGTATGTACGTGGGTTGTTGAATTTTCATTGAACATCTGCTGGAGGAAATGAAGTGCTCCCAAGTTTCGCAACTTCTCAGCTGACTCTGTTGGTTGTCACAGTTGCCTTAGATGCGTCTTTCCATTAGTTGTCTTAGCTGTGTCCAGCAAGACAGCATTTCCTTGGTTTGATCCTTTCAGTCTCACACTATTTGTCAAAGTGGCTGGCAAAAAGCTGTAAATAGTTTCTGACATATCTAGTTGCTGAGTTAAGTGGCTTTATCTTTGACTCTAGACCTTCAGTTTTGTCATTGCATTGAGCTCTCAGGTTAATTTGTTCTCTTGTATCGAGTATTATTACATCACAGAGTCTCAAATTTATCTTCAGGGATTTCACTGTTGGATTGCCATCTGTTCTGCAAAGCTCATAATGTTGCTAGAAACACCAGTGTCTTTCTCACATTTCATATTGTTGTAGGGGCTCTTGTGGTGCACGGTACTGTACCTACCTTGGGTCAGGAGACCCAGCTTCAAGTCCCACCTTCTCCAGAGGTGTATCATAACATCGTTGAACATTATGAATGCAAGGCATCTTCGATTGATGCTTTCATTCATCTAAATACCATTACAATAGTTATGAACCATTATCCACTGTCAGATTTAACATGGTCAACTTTCTTGAAAGCAAGCATTAAATTGCCCAAATCTCCTTCTATCACCTTTCTAGCACCCACACTTGATTTGACAGAATCAGTATCAAGCATCTCTTGTAGCAATCATCTCTATAGGTTGGTTTGTCTGCTTCAAAGCTAAACGTGTGCTTGTAAGGTTGTTTAGCTTGTTGGATAAGAACGTTTTTCCCTTGCTGAGATGCATTCTGTTATTTTAGGTAATGACCTGCACAATAGTTTCCACTTGTCCCTGGGCTTGATCTTTCTACTGGGCTGCTTCTCCATCTCACCTGTTCTCCAATGTATGTGCTATAGCTGTTGAGTTACAAGCTCAGATCTTCTGCATATGTTGTAACTTCATGAGTCAAATTTTCTTCCCTTGGCAGTTGTGCAGTCTTAGTTGGATCTCTGATGCTTAAGATCATTTTACCTTTAATGAAAGCTTTTTTCAGGGGCCTGAATTGACAGATTCTGTGAGCATGGATTGATTTTTACCCTGATCCCTAATATTATACATATAGGACTGAATTTTTGTTTTTGGCAATGTGCAAGTTGCACTAGCTTATTGGACAATTATTTGCTACAAGGCTTAATAAGTTTTCTCACCATATTTTACCAAACTTGCCTCATTAAAAACCTACTCCACTCCTGTGGCATTTCCCATATCCAAGTCCCACCCCATCTGACCATTTACCATTTCTGGAACAATTCACCACTTCTAAGATATCTTAGAATTACCTGGCACCCTTTGGACTCATGCCATCTTTAAAAACCAGCTGTGTACCTGAAGTTCCTGACTGTTGCTCCAAACAAGTTAGATAGGGTGTAACTTGGCATTTGTTTTGTGGACAGGAAACTGGAAGTCCTGGTGGACTGGGTGGTACAGAATGCCACTATCATTTCTCTGATACCTCACCCTCACAATATCACTGCTACTGTACAAATTCCCATCAAGCACATGTTCTACCACTCTCACTGTCACCTGTAACAGCTGCCCTGACTCTGTGACACCCCACTCCAACGACCCGATACCACCAACACTGCACTCACTTAGTCGGGACACCTCCCCACATGCACCAAAAGTAACAGCTGTACCACCCACTTTCATCTCTCTTCATACCAACCTCTTTCTCATTCTCTGAATAAAACTGCCCTATCAAGGCAAAAAGCATCAAGGTGGGTGGTGGGATGCCTGACATTCATTATCCCTTATGTAGAAAGCAGCCTGCCAAATGCCATTCTGAGCGACAACCTGACTATGTCCAAGCCTCTAAAATGCCCTTGACTTACTGTGCCAAGGTCTTCCTGAACATAGGCTATTCTTCTTGACTTGACTGAATCCTGCTGACAACAGTGACAAACTTCCTGCCTTTATGGTCCACATCAAATGAAACGATAAGAAAGAAGTGATGCAAGTCTGATAGTTCTGGCTGAGTAGGGAAACCACGTAAAAGCAAGGCAATGTAGGGGTTTTGTAATCAGCCAGTCAGGTAGTGAGTGAGTGAGTTCCATGACAATGAATGAAGATGCAGCCTAGTCCAGTCCATGAGTTGTGTGTGTCTCCCTGAGCACACAATGTTCTTGTGGAAACATTACAATGATAGTTACCAATGTAACTACAATATTTTATTAATGCAGGAACACTCTGTAAATGGATTGGAGATATGCCTTAAGGGTTCTTAGAAGTTTGCACATGTCAGGTGCCAATGTCCGTGGATGTGGAGTGTGTGTGGCTTGTGCCTGTGGAGTATGGCCTGAGATGATAGCGCCAGGTGTCAGCATGGGGTCTTCTGAAGCGAGCAGAAAGCACAAGTCTGCAAATAACTCTTCTATATCATGACCTCTCAATGCCTATTGTTTTCAGCATGTCTGGGAAGATAGGAATCTGAATATTAATGCAGTGAGTTGGGCTGTTCTCAAGTTTGTAATAAACAATCATTCCCTTAATTGGGAATGCATCATTTCCTGGTGAGAATCTTGTCACACTGCTTATGAAAAGCATGAATGATGTTGTGAGATACTTACGTTGTCAAGATTGACCTCTTGCACAATTCTGCTACAAACTTTACCATGGTCTGCACTGGTTATATAGAGTCATTGTGTCATTGTCATACAGCATGAAAACAGACTGTTCTGTCCAACCAGTCCATGCTGAACATAATCCCAAACTCAACTAGTCCCACCTGCCCATATCCCTCCAAACTTTTCCTACTCATGTACTTAACCAAATGTCTTTTAAATGTTGTAATTGTTCCCACATCCATCACTTCCTCAGGAAGCTCATTCCATATGTGATCTACCTTTTGTGTAAAATATTTGTCCATTATGTCTTATTTAAATCTCTCTCCTCTCAACTTAAAAATGTGGCCCCTAGTTTCAAATTCCCCTATCCTAGGGAAAAGACAACTACTGTTAACTCTATCTATATCCCTCATTATTTTATAAACTTCTACCAGGTACCCTATAAGTTTCTGCCCACACTGTTCATAAGCTACATTCACCTTCAAGGCTTTCAAAGGTGCAGCCTATTTTTTTTTCTGTTGTTCTTTGCTGAAAGTTGGCATGAAAAACACTTAGTTACAGTCTCTCCCTGGCAATAAAATGACAGCTACTCATAGCTGCTCTTGTGTGTTCATCAAAGCTATTGCAATTTTATAAGTTTATCATTGTGAGTGGAAAAACTGCCAGGCAGCTCTGCTTGACATTACTTTCCATTTTAACCAGGACTGGGAAAGGAACATCTGCAATTGTTGTGTCTTACCCAATGCTTTCAGCAGCAGCCTGATTACTTGCTCCTTTCCTGTGGTTTTTAGCTGTTTTCATCAGATCTGAATATTCCCATATTCCTCTTTTTAAAGCTGTATTTCTATTCACCTCTTCAGATGATCTCTTCAATCTCAAATCCACTCTGACACCATATTACAAGTCCAGAGGACAGCAATTGTGCTTGTTTGATTTCTTGGTTATAAGATGGCTGTCAACAGGGGGTCCCTCATGGCAAAGGTCACATGATTATGACAGGTTGGAAGGACATTTGTACATAATTGAACTTCAGCACAAGGTGTTAAGTTTTCTTTCTGAGATTTGCCTTACCTATTTTTATGCCTCTACCAAAATCAATGGGCCAATTATTGTGTTTTTGTGTATAAAAGACCTTTGCCTAATGCTTTTCACTTTGTTTGTCAGTTAATTCATCAGTGAGTCAGCCAACACATCACTTATAACAGATTAACTGGCTGTAAGATCATGTAACCATAATCAGAAATGCTAGCTACCTACCATGCATTACTGTCATACAATTTCATTTACTGTAATTTATTGCTTGCAAAAGAGTTGATAAGTTTTATTGCTTTGAATTCTGAAAACCAGCAAACTACTGATACATCAATTTTCGGTACCACTTGAGTATTCAAAGAGTGAAATATAGATTTCCAATTAACTGTTTTAAGTTTTTTTAATTAATTGATTACATAATTAAAACAAAGAAGTAAAAATAGTTCCATGATATGATAGGGAAAATAGGTAGGTTCCTATTCCTTATCCATTTATTCTTAGTGGAAAATGTGAGAGATTGGGTTTGGCATGATTTGAAACGACAGCGATACCCTCAAGAGTCACAGGCCGCAAAATGCCCCAGGTTTTTTGACATTGTGGATGTAGTTTTTTTCTCTCTAACATACTTTTTAACTTCAACTGACACTTCCCATGTAGACCATGTTGTCAAGGACATTATCCTGTACGCAGGAAGTAATCTCCAAAGTGTGCTATCTGATCATTATAAGCAAATACTAATACAGACATACTGCAACATCAGTCTGGAGTATCTCAGGATGTGGGTATCTGTACGTATAGTGCTCCAGAGGCTGCTTGCTCTTATTGCTCACTAAGCAGGGATCTTCAGCTCCCTGTGTAATCTGACATTTGATTGGACACTGATGACCTGACAATAAGAGACACCATAATCTCTGTGGGAGCATTAAAATCCATCCATTGTGTCAGACATTTGCATTTCAGTAAAGAAGTCCTCACTGTTTCTGTTTCAGTACAGGTTATCTCAGAATATAATGGGTCCTTGATCAAATGGACGAGGATTGAGGAGTGGCAGCTGGAGTTTAATTTAGACAAATGTGATGTGTTGCATTTTGGTAAGGCAAATCAGGGCAGGACTTCTACTGTAAATGCTAGGCCCTTGGTTGGTTGGTTGGTGAGTTGCCATAGTCTCTCTCTTATTAGAGAGAAGCGACTGGTGGTGATTTAACCTGAGGGCCACCAGACCTCAGGTGAGGGAAGAGGTTGAGAAGGAGAATCCTTCATGGTAACCTCGTCCTTCATGGTAACATCAAACCAGTGATGAGAATTGAACCCATGCTGTTGGCATTACACTGTTCTGCAAACCAACAATCCAGCCAACTGAGCTAAACCAATAGGGTCCTGGGGAGAGTTGCTGTACAAAGAGACCGAGGGATGCAGGTGCATAGTTCCTTGAAAGTGGAGTCACAGTTAGACAGGGTGGTGGAAAAGGTATTTAGTAAGCTTGCCTTCAATGTTCAATGCATTAAGTACAGGAGTTACAGCTGTATAACACAACGTGGGCTATAGGGAGAAGCTGAATAGACTGGGTTTTTTTTTCCCTGAAGCGTCAGAGGCTGACAAGTGGCCTTATGGAGGTTTATAAAATCAAGACGGGTATGGATAGGATAAATAGCCAAGGCCTTTTCCCCTGGGTAGGGAAGTCCAAAATTAGAAGGCAGAGCTTTAAGGTGATAGGAGAAAGAGACCTCCACTTTTTCCCGCAGAGGATGCTGCATGTATGGAGTGAGCTGTCAGAGGCAGTGCTGGAGACTGGTACAGTTACAACATTTAAAAGGCATCTGGATGGGTATATGAATAGGAAGGGTCTAGAGAGTTATGGGCCAAATGCTGGCACATGGGATTAGATCAGTTTAGAATATCTGGTTGGCATGGAGGAGTTAGACCGAAGGGTCTGTTTCTGTGCTGTATATCTCTCTGACTCTATGCTTCAGCTTCAAGAACAATCTCAAAGCAGGGTGAGGAAGGCATGGCCGGTATGTTATGCAGATTATATGTCAGGCTCCTTCAACACTACAGCAAGTGATATTTGCAGCATCTCCCAGTGTATCATTCACTGTTGAATAAGGGAGGTCATTGAAGCTCTGAAATTAAAGACAGCTGAAACAATTCAGTCCTTAAGGATGCAGCGTCAGGGAACAATTTCTCAAAGATTGCTGGGTTCTCACTTGTACAGGTTATCCCACCAACTGTGTTCTGATTTTATGTCAACACTGGGATGTATTTTAACTAGATGAGATTCCCAAAGTTCAGTTTAAATACAATCATCGACAGTTTATCATGCTAGTCAATACCTGATAATATAGCATCAGCCTGCTGTTCCATCTGCATTTGACAACCAGTGATAGGCTACTAAGTGTGTTCTTTAATGACACGACTCATGTTTCCAGTGCCCAAATCATGCAGAAGTGGGCAGAATAGGAAAGCCACACACCCATAAGAAATGTGCTAAAACAGAATAATGGGACTGAAAAAATCCTTCCAGTGACTAAACTACTCTGGAGGAGTCCTATATACCCAACAGTGTGTGTTTCAAGCTGAGTATTGATTTGCTCTATGGTGCACACCCTTGGCATTAAGAGACAGCAACTCCTGATATCAGGTATGTGGCAACCAACTAGGAAAGAGAAAAATGAAGAAAGGAGAAGTAGGGAAGAGGCAACAAAAACAACCCTTTATACCAGATGATTAAAGATGACTCATTTGGATGCAATCCCAGTAACACTTCCTCTGGAGCAATTAGAGATAAAGTAATAGAGAGTTATAGAGTCATAGAGTCTGACAGCACAGAGACAGGCCCTTTAGCCCAAACTGGTCCATGCCCACCAAAATGTCCATCCACACTAACCCCACTTCTCTGTACCTGGGCCGTATACTTCTAAACCTCTCCTATCCATGTACAGAGGATACTCGATTATTTGAATGACACAGACGAGGAGTATTCTGTTCGGGTAATTGAATGTTCGGATAATTGAATGCCAGATAACATAGTTTAGCCAAGCATTGGGGTCTTGCGATCTTGCTGGATAATCCAAAATTCGGACAATTGATGTTCTTATAATCAAGGTTCCTCTGTATTTGTCCAAATGCTTTTTAAATATTGTTAAGGTACCTGCCTCAATGACTTCCACTGGCAGCTCATTTCACATGTGATACTACCCACTGTGTTAAAAAGTTGCTCCTCAACTTCCCTGTTATTCTTCCCCATAACCTTAAAATGATGCCCTCTAGTTCTTGATTCCCCAACCCTGAGAAAAAGACTGAGTGCATTTACCCTATCCATGTCTCTTATGATCTTATACATTTCTAGAAGATATCCCCCCTCAGTCTCCTATGCTGTAAAGAAAAAAGTTCTAGCTTGTCCAACCTCTCTCTATAACTCAGACCATTGAGTCCTGGCAATATCCTTGTAAATTTCTTCTATATTCTTTCCAGTTTAATAACATCCTTCTGATAGTAAGAGGACAAAAACTGAACACAATACTCCAAGTGTAGCCTCATCAATGCCCTACATAACTGCAACATAAAGTCCCAACTTCTCTCCTCAATGCCCTGACTGTTGAAGGCCAATGTGCCAAAAGCCTTCTTCACTGCCCTATCCACCTGTGACTCCACTTTCAGAGAACTGTGTACCTGAACTCCAAGGTCTCTCTATTCCACTACACTCCTTAAGTAATGGTGGTAAGTCCTGACCTTGGCGCATCCCATGAATAAATTTTGAAAAAAGTAACATCAACCCAAATCTTCCTATGCTAGTCTGAAGGGCTATTCAGTAATATAAAGGATCAAAAGGATGGACCACAGATAAGTTTCAGCAGAAGAGGTATAGGGAACAAACGTAGTTTATGACATTAACACTTAGGGAGGTTAACTATTAGACAAGACATGTGCATTCATCTGGAAACTGTGGCAGAGTCCAACTGATTTTCTACCCAGAGGCTGTGTGACATTAGGACACTGTGCAGAGCTGAGCATACCTCAGACATGAACTCTTTCATGACCATGACCCAACACAACAAACATCATATTCAACAACAACCCCCTCCCTTTATTATTGAAAACCACAAGATCCTCTTGGCCACAAAGCATAAATAAAAGACAACACAAAATAAGCTTTCCAAAATGGATTTAAAAAAAGTTCAATGCATGCAACTAATCAACATATCACTTTTGTGCATTATTTAATTAAGGGCTGTCTTTGCTGCACCTTTACCTATCTCAATGCTGTTGCGCAATTGTTGCCCCATTGTCTGCAGTGTGTCTGGTGAAAGGTTACTGAATTCCATTGGGGGAAGCAACATATGGCTCTGCAGTATGATCATGAACAGCATTAGCCCTAGAATGTTTGATTTCAGACTGAACCATCTTGGCATTGATGGTAACCATATGTGTTGGCTGCTAGGCAACAGCTCACGATATGGAAGAAAAAATACTTCCATCCTAAGAGAAGCAAGCAACCGGGTGCTCCATGGAGTCACATTACTCCTCAATGTGGTACTTGAGCAACTTTGTAATCTGTTCCAAAAGGCTGTGTGGTCTTGCAAGAACCTTTGAGTATTTGTGTCCGCAGTCATGGCATTGGCAAATTGAGGTTACATAACAACAGTCTCTACCTCTATGGCGGCAAATTGATGCAAGTCTTGAACTTCAAGATTGGGAGGGTTCTGATCGTATTGACACTGTGCACAACTGGAATGGAAGCTGAGACGACAGCCATGAGACAGCAATAAGGTTGGGTTCATAAATGTAATAATGAAGTCGATCACTTAGTTCCTTGCTGGAAAGGATGATCTCCAAACGCTGTAGGTATAACTGTGCCAATTTGGTGCTGGGTTCCTCCTTGCTCCTTGAGTATAACAGGCATGGGCAGGCCTCTAAATTTATCAAACATTTCATTTTACTTGCTTTTCTGTACCCTGCCACATCAAAAGCTTATTCTGAGCCCTCTATAGCAGAATGTGTCTCCTCAGTGGAACTGGTGCTACCCTTTTGCCCTCCTCATGCTTTATATCCCAGCCTCAATATCCCAGTCACGGCCTCAGCTGTGACCACATCAAGGATGGTAACACCATCTCTCCCATGGTTTTGAGGGCAATGGGCACCATGAGTCCCCAGCCACTTAGGATTTGCTGATTGTGGTTGTGCAAGACAGAGAGAGAGAGAAAAACGTGAGTCAATAAACGATGCTAAGGGTTGGAGTATGACGAACAGCATAGTTGAATAGCTGGAAGTGTGTGCAAGGAAAGAGATGGGTGTGTGACTCTTGCAGCAGTATTAAATATACAAGGAACAGGAGAGCCTATATATTATATGAGTTGTGCTTAATCGATAATGTTGGTAGGTGAATGAACAGGACAGGTGGATGGAGCAGCATGTGGTGCTAGCAGATTAAATTCACGTACTGACCTTGGTCATAAGTATGTAGTTATTAAGCTCATACTGCATTCAGGGCATTGAGACTAGCCTGCTGTGAAGGTTGTTTGCTCCCACTTCTGTGTCTTTGTCCTGCAGGGCTCCTATTGTCTGCCAGTGGGTAAACGACCTCACTCCTTTTGTCCACTAACTGCACCAAGGCCACCAATGTTGTGTCAGAGAACTTTGGAGAATGCTGCCTATTTTCATGTACTGTTTACACTATTCTTCCTGCTCAAGAACAGTTCTGGAACCCAGTTCCTGCAGCATCCACAAGGCACCTTGCCTTTAATAAATGCAGATTGTCTTTAAATAGTGCGGGATACCTTTGAGTGTGCCAGCCTCATATAGACATGGACACCCTGCTGAGGCATGCACTCACTCAACAGCGTGTTTAGTGCTGGGCTACCTGCAAGCATCATTCAAGTTGGCAGACAGCACAATTTATCTGCATTGGAAGGAATGAACGTAGATTAAAGAAAATGGGCAATTCCCTTACCCAATTTTCTTCCCCATCACCTTTTATCTTGTGGGTTAAAATTTATCTGAAGTGTTTTTTTCTGTGACTTGGCTAAAATGACATCTATGAATACTTCATGATATTTAATTCACATCTCGTATTAAAAGTGTAGTGATGTCATTTTGATTGAAATATGAAATCATATTCTCCCTGTCTAAATATCATCATATTTCCCTCTCAACATTTTTAAATTAAAAATCAGAATTGCATTTATTCTTCAGTAATATATACAATATTGTCAAACCATATTTAGAAGACTAAAACATTTTAAAAAAAGCAGCTGAGAGACTTGGAGTTCTTTCCGCCTACGCACCTTATGTCTCTTGAAATGAATCATCCCAGCACAGTATTATGCTGAGAACTGCTGTAAGTGGAATGCTGTAGCCTTGTGGAAATATTACCAAGAAAGGGCCCATTCTGGCTCCTAAAAACCATCAACCATTATTTTCTCTGCTGGGTCACATTCACACTTTCCCTCCATTGATCTTAAATAGCGTAATTGTTTTTAATTTGCATCTAGTACTGAAGAAAATTCATCATTCAATTTAATGTACGTGCATAATGTCTAATGCATTTATTCAAATTGCTATCTCATTTCTTGGTGATCCCCCCACATTAGCAAACTATAGTTTATTCTTGGTGTGTACAGTGCAAGTAAGATTTCTACAAGCTTCAGATCCAGCCAACCAATTACACAAAATCACATAATAAATAAATGGCTATTTATGGGAGCTTGCTGTGCACCAATTGGCTGTCATCTTTCCAACATTATAATAGTTTCAAAAAATGCTTCATTAACTGTAAAGCACTTTAAAATATTCACTGATTAAATGAATTTATTTTCTCTTTCTATAGTTAGAGGTCTAATGCTCACTACCTTTCTCTCCCCCAAGGATCTATATTCCCTTCGATTTACTCCAGTGCAATGCCCTCTATACTTTTCGGATCCTAATTTTGCACTCTGCATTTTGTTCCTCCTTTACCATTATCACCTTCATCTTCCCACACCACTGCCACCATTCTCAATTACCTCCTTGGCTTTTTTTTTCCCTTCTTGTGAGGATTGAACTTTGGTGCCTAATATTGTGGACGTGCACCACAATCGGAACAGAACCCATGCATAATATATATTGTTTTGCAGTTTCTATAAACTGCAAAAGATGGCATAATTCATTTGGTGCATTACTTAAGATGTTAATGTAATAGGAAATCAAACAAAAAGAAAATGAACACTCCAAATTTTCAATCACTTTCTCGAATCTTGCATGCATTTATTCCTTTGAGGCACAAAACAGAAGTATCCACTTACTTGACTTAGGAAACAAAATATTTTGTTAATGTGGATACATGAAATAACCTATTTTTTCATGAATTATTTATGCTTGTATTTACCAAGTCTTAAAAACATTCCTCTCTTGTTTCTACCATGGGCCACTTATCTCCTCATTTTATTTTGGCCAAAAGAACTAAATTCAAGAGGGGAGGTAAAAGCGACTGTTCTTGACATCAAGGCAGCAATTGTCTAAATGTGGCATCAGGGAGCCCTGGAAATATGAATGTTGATAACAATCAGAGGGAAAACTATTCTCTGGTTGGAGTCCTATCTCGTCCAAAGAAGGATGGTTGCGATTGTCAGAGGTTAGTCATTTCAATCCCAGGACATCACTGCAAAGGCACCTAAAGGTAATATAATTAACCCAACCATTTCTCTCCAGCTGGGTCATCAATTATGTACCCTCTCTCATAGGGTTCGAAGTAGGGAATGTGAAGTGGGCTTGTACTTGTCGTTCTAACTTTAGTAGAGCTATTGTACTGCAGTGGTAGTGGTAGTGTTCCTACCTCTGGACCATAAGGCTTGAGTTCAAATCTAACCTGTTTCAGAGGTGTGTTAAAACACAGCTAAGCAGGTTGATTAAAAATATCTAGAGGTCGGGATATTTGATTCCCATTTGAAACTTTGCAGGTACTGAAGCAGTCTGTTTCTATCTGTGCTCTGATCCGGACAAAATTTAAATTCAGGCTAAGTGTAAAGTTATAACATCTATGCCACATCAATGCAGACCATGACCACTTCCAGCAACAGAGAATCTAAACATTTCCTCTTGTCATTCATTGGCATTTTCATCATTGAATCTCTACTATTATTGTCAAGGAATTGAACTGATCTGCCATATAAATACTGCAACAGTGACCCTAACAACTGATCAGAGACATGGAATTCTAACATCTGTAACCCATCTCCTGATTCCTAAAAACCTTTCCAATATCTATAAAATGCAAGTCAGTGATGTGGGGGAATAGACTCTCTTGCCTCTAGGACTGCAGTTCTAACAACACTAGAGAAGGTCAGCACCACTTGGGAGAAGGTTATCTGCTTCTTTGGCACTCCATCCCCCACAAATGCATAATGGCAGAAGTGCATACAATGTAAAAGACATATTATAAGTAGTCACCAAAGTTCCTTCAACAGGACCTTCCAAATCAGTGCGCTTCACTTTCAAGAAGACAAGAACATTAGATGCAAAGAAACATCACCACCTGCAAATTCTCCTCCAAACCACCCACCATCCTGACTTGGCATTATGTAGCCATTCCTTTTCACTGAATTCTCACTGGGTCAAACTCCTCGAACTCCTTCCCCAACAGCACTGTGGATGTACTTAAACCACATGGCTATCAGTGGCTCGAAAAGGTACTTCACCATCACCCTGACAATGGTGATTGGATGGGTAACGAATGCTGCCTTTGCCAGTAATGAATTTTTAAAAGAAATTCTCCAAGTCTTTTAACGTCATTTCCATTTCTTAGGAGAACTGGACAAGTATGTTCACAATTTCCACCTTTACTTACCTTAGCACTATTAGATGTTTCCCATCCATTTCTGAAGACTTATCAATTTGAAATACAGCCTGATTTCTCAAATTGGCACTTGATTAATTTTTAGGTCATTCAGCATCTCAGCTTTTGCTTGTGTCAAATTTGATTCTTCAGTATTTTCCTTGCTATGGAGCAATATATAGTACTCATTAGCACACTATGAACACACAAGCATAGGAACAGAAACAGACAATTCAGACACTGGACAAAAGTGAGGACTGCAGATGCTGGAAATCAGAGTCTAGATTAGAGTGGTGCTGGGAAAGCACAGCAGGTCAGGCAGCATCCGAAGTGCAAGAAAAGCGACGTTTTGGTCAAAGGCCCTGAAATGTCGATTTTCCTGCTTCTCGGATGCTGCCTGACCTGCTGAGCTTTTCCAGCACCACTCTAATCTACATTCAGACACTGGACCATTCAATAAGATCAGTGCTGATCTGTTTGTTTAGAATTCCATATTCCTACATACCGCTGACAACCATTGATTTCCTTCATAATAAAAAACTCTGTCTGCACTAAAAATACTTAATGACCAATAGTCTAACAGCTTTGGAGTTTGAAGTCCTATCAAAGCTTAGCCCTATTCAAATGAATAGCTTCAAACATTGCAAGTGGCTTGAAGTAACTTGCTAGTGATCTACCACAATGAGATTGGAGGTTCATTTATATATCTGTACTTCAGCCAGTTTCTCAAATGGTAACATCAGGTATACGAACATGCAAATGAAAGGATCCCCAGGTAGCAAATGTCTTAATTAGGTCCAAATTATTGCTTTTAATGAGGGCAAATTTCATTTCTGACTTTTGCCAGTAGCATATATTGACATCTTTATAAATATAGCAGATTTCAGTTTCCATGTCTAGCTCTGGCATGAGACACCTTACTGCAAATTTATAAGTTGGAGTGATTGGAACAAGATTAGGCAGGTGGATCGCACAGAATATGAGATTCCTGATTGGGACTGTTAGCCTGTGTCAATCAGGGAGCTCTGGCTGACAAATATAAACAGGAATCTGAGAGAGTCGCATCACTCTTGACATTGGCTCTGAGTTAGCTGGTCAGAGTCAGAATAAAGGGTAACTTGGTGATGGGATACCGACCTCTGCGTAGTTATTTCGTAAGTCAAGTGCTGAATTCACAATTTTATAGAAAGGCTTCTGTAAAGAGGCATTTCCTAATATCAGTTCTAAATTTACCTTCTGTTAGTTTAAATCAATGTCTTTTGGGTATACTCTTAGCATATAGCTCAAAGTAATAATATTCCTGGTTTAATTATTCATCCCCATCTTGGAATCTCCAGCAAGATCACCCTTTAGGCAGGATGAAAAGTCAGGTTTCTCCAGTCTTTGTGCAGAACGCCGATCCTTTGCTCTGGAAATGGATTTGTGGGTGTTTTCACCAGCATTTCAATGTCTTCCTTGTTTCTTGGCAACCAGAAATGTACAAAAATGCTGCGGTTAATAAGAGCTCTGCACATTTGATCGCAACTTCCTTGACCTGTATTCTATTGCTGTTGCAATGTAATTAACATTCTGTTGATTTTGACAATTAATGCTCTACATTGGGTGGAAACATTGAATGTTGATGTGAGATTATTATCCCTCTTTCAACTTCAACATTAACTATTCCAACACCAGTTGTTAAGTCCATGTTGCTTATTCTATTATTCTCATTTGTCTCTATTAAATCTCATTTGCCATTGTTCCGATTGCTTACACATCCGGTTCATTTAGTGATTTATCAGCTACCATCACTGCCTATTCCAATCATTTGAACATTTTATATTGAGTTTCTGAATGCAGGTCCTTTATCTAAGTTAGAAACAGTAGGAATCCCAGTACTGGTATCTGACTCAATACTTGACTCCACTTTTCATAACTGTCTCATCAATCCTTATTATTTTCTGCCACACAACCCAGTTATTATGTGCACCCAGGATTGACACCGAAACCCTAACACTTTGGTTTCATATTATAGCTACATATGAACAACGTTTTGAAAAAAAAATTTGAAGAAATTTGTTCTCTTGAGATTTGTTAGTGGATGGGTTTGTGGAATAAAGTCAGTTTGTTGGACTGAAAGGATATACTTACCAGTAAATATTGAACTAGGTAGTATCCTATTCTCTCAGAAGAGGTGATTTAATGGAGATTGTTAAAATTGTGAAGAGTCTTGATTGAATAGGCATTGACAAAATTTTTCTATTTATCGAAAACCAGAGTCATATCGACATGATATTGAACAACTTCTTAAACAAAAGAATAGTTGGTGTGTGGATCACATTGAATAGTACAGATGCTTTAAGGGGAAGCTGGATCAGATCATAAAGGAGAAAGGAACAGAATATATGCTGATGGGGTTAGATTAACCAAGATTCTTGAGTAGCATATGTGCTGGCATAGATTCATTGGGCCGCATCGCCTTTTTCTGTGCAATAAATTCTGAGCAATTTAATTCTATGCAATAATTTTTTAATCTCTGAGATTAAATCTGGGTTTATGATTCAGCTAATAGGATGGAAGACTTCTCTGTTTAATGGCTGCAGGGTCCCAAGGTCAAATACATTTTCAACAGATCGGTGCAGATCCAGAAGCTTATTTAAAGCATAGTATTGAAACTAAATACAAGAGAAGTTAAACAGAAGTCTAGTATTGCAAACTGAAACACCATGCTGGCTCACTAGTTAAGGCATGCAATTGGAGACGGGTAAATTGAACTTTATCATGAATGCAGTTCACACATTACCCTACCTGAGAGTTTTCGCTTTTGGCAATGGGTTCAAAAGCAGAAAAGTGTTTCATTCACTCTGTTGAATAATAAACACTACGTAAAGTTCAAAAGCATCAACAGTAAGTGTGTAAATAGGTCTTCAATCTTGCTGATCGAGATCAGTAACAAATGGGTTTACATGAACTTCTTTTGTCCATTTTTTGAATGAAAGCATTGACCTATTGAAAGTTATCATGGTAAAAATTGAATGGTGTCCAATTCAGAGAATGATCCTACTATTATGCACACTGTGTGCAGCTAATGTCGCATTAGTGGCAGGATAATAGAAAGTTGTGTCCCTGGCCTCAGTTATTGATCACTAGGAAATTGTAGGTGTGGCACAGATCTAGACAAAACCTATTGCACACTTACTCCACCTTATCTCACAATTACCGATTATAAACAATGCTTAGAACTCAAAAGCGCTCTCCTTGAGATGAATGTTTTGGCAGCCATCTACTTGAGAATACTAACCACATCAAGAATAAAATAATACATATAATTGCAGTATTTAATAGAGAATGCGAGGAACTATATGGTCAACATTCTTGAGTCAGTGCTTTGAAAGACCTACCCAATTATTGCCAAATCATCTAGTATTTTCCCATCGCTCTGCAATTTTTCCATGCCTAGCATTTATCTAAACATTTATTTTGAATGTTAATCTTCAATCCATTGTGTGAACAACATCAGCCGGCTGGGGGGGGTGGGGTATGGATAGGATAAATAGGAAGTTCAGAACTAGAGGGCATAGGTTTAGGGTAATAGAGGAAAGTTTTAAAATGGACCTAACGGGCAACTCACACAGTGGATGATACATGTATGGAATGAGCTGCCAGAAGAAGTGGTGGAGGCTGGTACAATTAAAACATTTAAAAGGCATCCGGGTGCTTATATGAAGAGGAAGGGTTTAGAGGGATATGGGCCAAGAGCTGGCAAATGAGACTAGATTAATTTAGGATATTTGTTCGACATGTTTGGGTTAAACCGAAGGGTCTGTTTCCATACTGTACATCTCTATGACTCTATGTGACATTGCATCATTTCCTGTGATGATATATATTGTGGCTCAATAGCATATCACTCAGTCAGACTTGTAATTTGTAATGCCAAGTCTGATTCTACCCATTGTATTACAGCTCACTCCAAATTTCTGCCTTCAATTTCTTTCTTATAGGAATAACTGCTTTGACGGTTTCACTCATCTGCTCAAATGTGTCCTCAGCTCCTTTGGAGGAGTTTGGGAGTTAAACTCCTCTCCATGGTCTCTCGACTTTGATGGGCAAAAAGAGACCTGTCCGAGGACTCCAATTCAGCACTAATGCAGAATCGCTGGTCTGCAGGAGAATGACTTTGAAGGTATCTTGAGCGTAAACAGTCACTCTGGCTTTGCTTCAGGATGTGGACTGATGCAGTATCTTTCTTCAGCTGTCTTAATTTTGTGAATAACTGCTTAAACTCAGCTCTGACATTTTTAGAATGATCTCGGCTTTCCAGTTCCTTTGGTTTCTAAATCTAATGTAATGCAGTAGAGGCTCTCCTGCCTAAGTGTGAACAGCTCTAATTTAATATCAGTTATCAGATTTCAGTCAGTTTCCTCTCTTGTAACTGGAGCATTAGTGCAGTTCTAACTCCTGACGTATACATGGTGGCTGAAGAGAACTTTTCTCCAGTCATGGTTCAGTATCAGAAAGAACCAAGTCCAGTGCATCCGTGTCTAAGATAAAGGATATACTAGGACATCAGCATCATGGGCTTCTATATGATTCCTGGCTATGTCCAAGGAATTCTCTGGATCATTGATATCTTATGTATCATGGATCTTACAATATTTTGAGGAATTTTGTAGTTTCTTCAGTATCAGATTCTTGCTGGAAGTCCCTTTATCTTTAAAAAGATACCACTTGGTCTCTGTGTCTTTTTTCTATCCTATAACACTGATAACAGTTAGCTGGAGTGTTTTTTATTCACTCCTGAGATGAAGGTGTCTCTAGCTGAGCCATTTGTTACTCATCTCCAGCTACCCTTGAGAAGGAGGTGGTGACCTGTTTCTTAAACCACTGCAGTGTTGTAGGTAGACTCACAATGCACTTAGCTGAAAATGTGTTGCTGGTTAAAGCGCAGCAGGTCAGGCAGCATCCAAGGAACAGGAAATTCGACGTTTCGGGCAAAAGCCCTTCATCAGGATTCCTGATGAAGAGCTTTTGCCCGAAACGTTGAATTTCCTGTTCCTTGGATGCTACCTGACCTGCTGCGCTTTAACCAGCAACACATTTTCAGCTCTGATTCCAGTATCTGCAGACCTCACTTTTTACTCACAATGCACTTAGGGAGGGACATCCATGTGACAGTGAAGGATTGGCAATATGTTTCCAAGTCAGCATGGTGAGTGGCTTGGAGGGGAACTTACAGTGGCAGCACATCTAATAGTTAGCACATACTGATGCTACTGATCATCATAGTGAAGCGATTAAATGCCTGTTGCTGTAGTGCCAATTAAACAGATTGCTTTGTCCTGGTGTTATCAAGCTTTTTGAGAGGTGCTGGAGCTGCACACATCCAGGCAAGGGAGTATTTCATCACACTCCTGACTTGTGCCTTGGAGATGGTGGACAGGCTTTGGAGCGTCATTTTGACACATGCCTTTTTTTGCCTCTGTTTTAGCTTTTCAACCTGATATACTCTGCTGAGTCTAACCTTTTCGAAATAAGATTCTCCGTGTCACTTTGAATCATCAATTAGTCTTGTTCCTTGTCCACAGCTTGTCTGCTCAGTTGAATTACCTTTGTTAATGCTAAGTCATTTTGCAACTGCATGTGGTCAGCCAACGTTTCTTCTAAGGTTCTAACAACAACGCTGTCTCTGATTAGTTAATCTTTTAAGGCACTAAACACACAGCTTTATTCAAGTTTGTACAGATCAAATTATAAATATTTCCCTCTTTTTGTTGGATATATTTATTAAATGTAGACCACTCGACAATAGTATTTTTATTTGCAGACTGAGGTCAACATCAAATGCTTTCAATACTTTGTCTTACTTTGTGAATTCCTTGCCTGAGTAGCCATGATTTGGAGGAATTGGTGTTGGTCAGGGTTGGACAAAGTTAAAAATCACACAACACCAGGTTACAGTCCAACAAGTCTATTTGGAAGCACTAGCTTTTGAGGCACTGTTTCTTCATCACTTGAAAGCTTCGAAAGCTATTGCTTCCAAGTAAACTTGTTGTACTGTAACCTGGTGTTGTGTGATTTTTTAAACTTTGCCTGAGTAGGTTATTGTGTGGACAGCCATCCATTGTACACAATAGCATATTGAGCTACTCAATGCGCAGCTTTGTAATGAGATCTGATGCAGTGTGTAACCTGTAAACCTTTGGTGCCAATCCAGCCACACTGCTGCTTGATTGGTCTAGTGACCTGTCTGAAATTTCCCAGCATCTCTGTTCCTGTTCTTTCATTCACTGCCAATAACATGCTTTGTCTTGCTAAAGAACATGCATGGAATCAGCCAAGGGAATGAAAACATTATTTTATTGAAGAAATATATCTAACTGAGATTGCATTTTACTAGGGCTTAATCTTGTCACAAGGCTGCAACAGAAATATCATGTGACATTGTGTCTCATTCTGTCATGATGCATATATGAAGTATCACTCACATATCACAAAGTCAGACTTAACCCCTGCCACTACAATTATTGAATTGCTTCCTTCAGGCAGTGCATTCCAAATCGTTACAATAAATTTGTTTTTGCTCACTCTGCCTCTGTTTGATTGTCAATCACCTTAATGTTGTGTTCTATGTTTGCTGAATGTACAATGGAAATTCCTTCCTCCTTGATTATTCAATCAAAACCTAAAACAAATCTTCCCTTAAATTTCTGTGCTCTAAAGAGATCTCAGGAAACCTGTTTCCCTCCAATCTCCAGATTACTTAAATATTTCATCCTGAGTACCATTCTATCTAGTAAAACTTCACTAAGGCCTTGATGTCCTTCCTAAGTGTGGATTGTTGCAACTGAGGCTTAACAAGTGTTTTACAAGTTTAGTATAACTTGCTTGTTTTTAACTATGGCTTTGGTGGCAGTCCCTTGATTTCAGGATTGTGCCTACTCAGGGTTGTGACTTTCTGTTTTACACCTTTAAATGACTGAACAGGCTAAACTGAGCTAGATTTCCCAATTTGCAACTTTGGACTGTTCCGCCAGCAATGAGGCCGCTCATTTTCATTTCAGGAGTTCACATATATCCACATTGTTTTGTTACACCAGTCCTGGGAATAATGATGCTCAAGCCCAGCAGTCAGCATATTGTTGTCTCAAAGTGCTGACATTATTTGATCCAACTGGTTTGGAAGTAGGTATGTGAGGATTTTGCAGACTTGTATGAGCTGAACTTGGATTCCTCTTTCTTTTCGGATTGCTTTATGTCTAAGATATTGACCTTATTCCTCTTGGACTTTGTGATGTCTTGATGCTACATGAATATTCATCACTGATCAAACAAGTCAATCCAGCAAGCATCAGTTGAGAAGATATAATAATACAGACACCACTTTGATCTTTGACCTGAACAATGAAATAATTCAGAAGGTGCCAATGTTTTGATTCAGGATGCCTTAGTGTGGTTTTGAAGTTATTGTTCAGGCAGAAGAGTTTTTGTTATAATGAGGTCATGCTGAGTATACTTTATCAGTGGGTGAGTGCCATTTGCTTTTCCCAATGGTTTAATCCCAGACATCAGATTGCAACCAACCCTGGCAATGAAGCCCCTCAGACAGATGATCTTTCTTCCTTGGGGATGACAGTGAGGATTTTAGGATAGCACTTTTCCTTTGCATCTTCATCGGAACCAAGGGTAAGGCCACAAGCACTAGTGATGACGTCTGAGCTAAAGCTGAATTGTCACAAAGCTGTCATTTATACCAGTGAAGAATTCTGGCAGTGCATCCAACATTTGATGGCTAAACTAGCTCCATGGAGTCAAGGGATTGCCAGAGCACATAAAGCTCTCTAATCATGTCAACTAATCAATAGAGAACATTACTTTTTGCCTTAGGATGCCTGTATTTATAAAGCCAAGTGTTCTGTATCCTTTTTAACACCATGAGTCCTGAGTATTCACAGTCTTGCATATATCAATATCAAACTTTCTCTGTTGCTGCTCCCCACTTTAGAAATTGCACTTCTTAGTTTATATAGCCTCTCCCAACTTTTCCTACCAGAATTAATCACTTCAGAATACCTTACATTGAATTTTATCTGTCATGCGTCTACCCATTTCACATATTGTAACCACATGGTTAGAAACATAGGAGCTGCATAAACACTGTAATTTTCTTGAATGATTGGTGTAGGCCAATATAAATAGATGCTGCTTCGTGTTTCATACAGAATTTCTTTTTTTTTTTCATTGAATGGAATTGTTATGACATGATTAATGACCACAAAAGGATTAGTTAAACAAAGGTAGCCAAAGAACCACACCAATTATGATGCCCCATTGGGGAATTAAACATGAAGAATTATAGTTTGATATAGTCTGAACCCATAGCATGATCATTTCTTTTGGCAGTATAACTTTTTAAACAAAGTTTTAAGTTCTTATAATATTAAATAGAAACAGCTGAGATTCAGTATGAAAATCTACATTGATGGAATATCTTCAGAAAATTCTGTTTCTCACGATCATTCCATATGATTCTCTTGCCATACATTGTGAAGGCATAATTAACTTATTGTAGCTTCTCCCTGGATACCAGTTATTCATGTGTAGAATCATTTTACTGTCATCAGTAATCACCTGAGGCTGAATCTGACATTATTTAAGTGTCACCTTTGATACTTGGAAGGTTTGTCATCATGAGGTCTAGCAAGAGCTCTTGCTGTTTCTGATCAAACCCATTTCGCAGACCTATGGAGCCTCTCTCACCCAGTTCTGGCACCAATCTACTACCAGTTATACAAGGAATAATTCGCCACTCCCAAGACATCCAGGAATGGACCAGCACCCCTGGCAATTCAGTCACCTGTAAAAGGCCATTGCATGCCTGGACGAAGACTGTCAGCTGCCCTGCATAGTTCCTGAAATTTGCCCCAGTCATGGCAGACAAGTGGAAATTAGCATCTTGCTTTGTGGGCAAGGACCTGGAGATCCTGGTGGATGGGCTGGTGCAGATATGGGATGTTCTTTTCCTCACGACAGGCAAGGGACACCAGATCATGTCAGCCTGATCTGTGGTTGACGCCTGGGTTGGTGCAACCTCATCCATTTGCTAGAATGCACAGCAACATAGGAAGAAGCTGTCTCTACTCTGCCAGTAGGCAAAATTGAGGACTGCAGATGCTGGAAACCAGCGTTTAGATCAGATGGTGCTGGAAAAGCACAGCAGGTCAGGCAGCATCCAAGGAGCAGGAAAATCAACGTTTCGGGCAAAAGCCCTTAATCAGGAATAGAGGCAGAAACCTCCAGGGTAGCGAGAACTTCCTGCTCCTTGGATGCTGCCTGACCTGCTGTGCTTTTCCAGCACCACTCTGATATAAACTCCACTCTGCCCGTGTTTACCAACTCTGATACCTCACAGTCTATCTGTGCCACATCAGCCCATATCTGTACCACTCTCACAGTTGCCTGCAAGACCTTCTTGCACTTGCTGTCACCCACCCCAATCTCTGAAAACGTTAGTTCTCATGGCTTCTGAGCTGCTGACACACTTGCTGGAGACACCTCTTTATTTACAATGTGCCATTCACTTGTGTCTCTTTTATTTCCTGTCACTCTCTCATTCCAAGAGGTAAACAGCTCAAACTAGGGCAAGAGAAGTCAAAATGGTTGGTGGGCTGCCTGACACTCAACTCCTTGCCCTTATGTGGAGAGGATTCTGACTCTAATCAGCCAGAGTGGTTGGCTAACTAAGGGTTCATATCAGAGGCTGCCCTTCATGTACTGTGTCCTTGCTGCAGCATTACAATTATAGTTGCCGGTACACCCTGAGCTACAGGATTGAAATGCAGAAATGATCCTTATGTGGATCTGAGATGTGCCATGAGGGTTCTTAGAGGCTGGCATGTCAAATGCCAATGTCCATGGATGTAGAGAGCATATGGCTGGTGCTCATGTGGCATGCCCTGAGATGTTGGTATCCAACATGGAGGTCCTTTGGAGTAAGCAGCAAGCTGAAGTCACTAGGTATTCACTGTAACTCCCATATTGAGATTCTCAGTGTTTAATTGCCTTGAGGTAATAGGATAGGAAATGGCACATTAATGAGGCACAATGTGCAGCAAATCTGATAAGCCTTAATCCTTCTTACTAGTCATCTTGTTGCTCCCGTGCAAGAAACTCGCCTCAACACTTGGAAGATGCAACAAATTTTCCCAATGTCATGATAAGACTTGCTGATCTTCTCTCACGATCCTACTACCATTCTTTTCATAGCCAACAGCATTCAGGTCCTATGAGATTCCACCTATTGATTCACTCTGCATAATTCAGAGGTTTGTCAGGAGCTGCAAGATTTTCTCCTTGTTCACTGATGTTTGATTTGGGTTTCCCATACCACATCATTCCAACACAAATTGTTTCAAACATGGACAAATAAAAAGCTACATTCCAGAGCTCAGGTGCAAGTGACTGCCCTTGACATCATGAGAGCAGCTGACATCAAGCAGCTCTAGTACAATTAAATGGGAGTGAATGGTTAGGCTCAGTGCCAGCAGAGAGGAAGAGGGTTGGAGTTGTTATTATCCAATACTTTTAGCCTCAGGACATCACAAAGGGATTCCTCAAAGTAATGTTTTAGGCCCAACCATCTTCAGTACATTATCAATGCATTTATTTCCCTATGTTATAAAGTCCAAATTTGGGATGTTCCCTGATGATTGCACAATATTGAGTTTTATTCCCAACGTATCAGATACTGAACCAACCTATACATACAACCAGAAATCTTTGGCGATTTTCAGGCTTCAGTTGAATAAGTGCTAAGTAATAGTCATGCCACATAAGTGCAAGATAATGACCATTTCCAATGAAAGAAGATCTAATACTCTCCTATTGGATACAAAGGCATTATCATCACTGTATAGCCTGACATCAATATCTTGAGGTTACCAACAACCAGAAAATAAACTAGATCAGCACACCAAGGTTCCAAAACCAGGTCTGGACTTGGAAATCTGACAGCAACTAACTCACCACCTAACTCGCCAATGCCTGCTCACTATTTACAAGGCATTTGCTAGGAGTGTGATCGAAATTTCCCCAATTGGATGGATGAGTGCAGCTCCAGCAACATTCAAGAAGCCCAACAGCACCCATGACATAGCACTCAATGGTAAATTGAAGCCTTAAAACAAAACCTTAAACATTTATTACCATTACACCAATGCACCACACCTACAAAGTGTGTAATGTACAAGAGGTGTTGCAGAAATTTGTAAAGGAATCTTGGACAGCATTGTCCAAACCAAATAACTCCATCATCTTGAGGAAAAGATGACAGGTGCTTAGGAACAACACCATTTGCAAGTTCTTCTCATAGTCACACACCATCCTGACTTGGAATTATATCAGCATTTCCTCATTGTCATTGGGTCAAAATTGTAAATGCCTTCCTAACATCATAAGGAGTGCAGTATTCAGAAAGGGAGCTCACAATCACCTTCTCAAGAATAATTATGAATGGGTAACAAATGCCGGATTTGTCCATACCACTCAATTCCGATGAACAAATGGAACAAAAATTCTTAGCAGAAGTTAAAGACCAAGGAATTGATGGCAAATTATTGGCTTGTTTAGGAAATAAGGTGAACAGTAGGAGGCAGAGTTTATGGATAATGCACAGGTGGTGTAATAGGTGGCAGGATGTGGCTGGCACTGTCTTGCATAAATCCTATTGGAATCTCATTGTATTAATTAATAACTTAATATTGAAATAGAGGGTCTCATTTGCAAATTTATCACTTCTCGTGGTTAGCACTGCTTCCTTACTGCACCAGCGTCCAAGTTTGATTTCACACTTGAGCGACTGTCTGTGTGAAGTTCTCACATTCTCCTTCATTCTGTGTGGGTTTCCTCTGGGTGCTCCAGTTTCCTCCCCTAGTCCAAAGATGTGCAGCTTAGGTAGATTGGCCAGACTAAATTGACCAGGGAATGCATAGGCTAGATGGATTAGCCATGGGAGATGTAGGGTTATAGGAATAGGGTAGGGGGCTGGGTGTGTGGAATGCTTTTCAGAGGATCTGATGGCCGAATCACCTTCTTCCACACTGTAAGGATTCCATTGGATAATAGCAGTGTGCTGTTAAACAACAGATTTTTGGTTTCTGCGAGTCTGCTTCATTTGAAGTATTCTGCTTGAAACATCTCTTGTGAGATTGTCACATTGGCTGTCCCTTGATTCAAAGATGATGTTTACTCAGAATTGCAAGCTTCTGCTATTGTTCTTCACATGCTTAAGTAAGTCAATTCCCGACCTATAGATCTTTAGGCACAGATGCTTGATGTCCTTGGAAGTAATGGGGTTCACAGTGCAGGATTTGCAGGATCGCAGCATATCAGTATCTTGTATTTAGCTACTCAGCTAATTCGGAATTGAGTGGCATGGACAAATCCAGCATTTGTTACCCATTCGTAATGGAAGGATGGCATTTGAGCAGAAATAATTCAGGTGATAATCAGAAAATCTTCCTATTTGATTGAGGGGTTTTCTTCCTTGTCTAATTTCTTGGTCTGTAATTGTCTTTCTACATGCTATCCATTTAGAAGTAGAAAGTTTCCAAGTATTTTTGTAAAATGAGCTTATGTACAACGGATGGTCAGTTGGAAAATGAACTATGAAGATGGAATAAGAAGTTATATTAATTTAAGTCCAGCAGGATTTAATCCCAATCATAAAACAGTTTATCAGATTATGTCTCCTGTATTTACTGGGCACTCAGAAGTCATACTTTGTGTGTTAATACCAAAGTAACAGATGTTAATTAAACTCCAAATCCTGAATTCCTCCAGAAAATAGGTTTAGCAAATGCCAATATATCAAGCCAATGTAGTTTTTATTTTTGCTTGAGTAATTGCTAAGCAGAACTTAATGGAAAATAGGCAAACTTGGGATTGATTTGATTTGTTTCAACTGTGGCTTTCAATCCAGCCAACTGTAGCTAGCAAAGACACAGAAATAAGTTGGCAGAGTTTGAAGTGTGAGCACAGCTGACGATTATCAGTACACAAGCCAGAGCATTGCTGCCTCTTCAAATATAGCAACACCGTATCCCTGAATGGCCTGCCATCCTATCATTTCTGGCATGCTGCCCTCTTAATGGATATGGGGATTCATTTACTGCATGTGTTATCCTCAGCCCTCTCTCAGGGGGAGTTCAGTTGGAATCCATTTTATTGTGCAAAGCGAAAACTAATATTCATGTATGGAATGTAACTTTACAAAAGGTAAAGTAAGGTTGTACACAATTGCTAAGCCAAGCAGAATTTTTAAAAAAGTCAAAAACTTTGGTAGCAACAGTTAGAAAAACAGAGAACTGTTTTAACACTTCTATTAACACCATGTTTATAAACAATCAGGTGCTTTGTTACATGACTCACTGATGTACGTCAAACCTAAGGCCTTATAATGCAAACTTTAATGCAGGGGAGATGGGGGTAAGTGATAGCTTATTGCTAGACAATTAATCCAGAGGCGCAGGTCATGTTCTGGAAACCTGGATTTGAAACCCATCTGGTTCACTGATGTCCTTTCAGCCCTGTCCTTACCTGATCTGGCTTACATGTGACTCCACAGCGCTGTGCTTGACTCCTGATTGCCCTCTGAATCAGAATAGCAAGCCACTCTCTTAATGGGAGGGGGAGGGGGACTGTTGTCGCATTGTAGTGGTGTCCTTAGCTCTGACCCAGGAGACCCACATTTAAGTCCCAACTGCTCCAGTTGTGTGTAATAACATCTTTATCAGGCTGAGAAAATATCTATAATGCTACATGCTATTGTAAACTTCATATAGAGTCATAGGTTCATTGAGATGTACAGCATGGAAACAGACCCTTTGGTCCAACCCATCCATGCTGACCAGATATCCCAACCCAATCTAGTCCCACCTGCCAGCACCCAGCCCACATCCCTTCAAACCCTTCCTATTCATATACCCAACCAGATGCCTCTTAAATGTTGCAATTGTACCAGCCTCCACCACTTCCTCTGGCAGCTTATTCCATACACGTACCACCCTCTGTGTGAAAAAGTTGCCCCTTAGGTCTCTTTTATATCTTTAAAAGATATGCAATATTCCAACATTGGCCTGACCAATGTCCTGTACAGCGTCAACGTGACCTCCCAACTCCTGTCGTCAATACTCTGACCAATAAAGGAAAGCATAACAAATGCCTGCTTCACTATCTTATCTACTTGTGACTCCACTTTCAAGGAGCTATGAACCTGCACTCCAAGGTCTCTTTGTTCAGCAACACTCTCTACTACATTACTATTAAGTGTATAAGATTTGCATTCCAAAAATGCAGCACCTTGCATTTATCTAATTAAACTCCATCTTCCACTTCTAAACCCATTGGCTCATTTGATCAAGATCCTGTTGTAATCTGAGGTAACCTTCTTCGCTGTCTACTACACCTCCAATTTTGGTGTTATGTGCAAACTTACGAACTATACTTCTTAAGCTCACATCCAAATCATTTATATAAATGACGAAAAGTAGAGGACCCAGCACCGATCCTTGTGGCACTCCACTAGTCACAGGCTTCCAATCTGAAAAACAACTGTACACCACCATCCTCTGTCTTCTACCTTTGAGCCAGTTCTGTATCCAAATGGCTAGTCCTCCCTGTATTCCATGAGATCTAACCTTGCTAACCAGTATCCCATAGGAAACCTTGTCAAACACTTTGAATAAATTAGAATCAACATTAGTCTTTGAGAAATTGGTCAGACCTAACAACTGAAACCTGTTTAGAAATCCATATCCGCACAAGATAATTAGTAACTTTGTAGTAATAGCATATAAATTTCAGCTCAGTGATGGTACTCTTGTCTCTGCATCTGATGGTTATGTCCCAGAAAACTGGAAGTTAGCTCATACTTGAGTGTGATACTGAGACCGACAGGCTTGCTCTGGCATAGATGACTTCTTTTGGATGAGACAGAAAAATGAGTCTGTCCTTTCAGATGCTTCTAAAAGATTCTTTTGAGCATTATTTGTAAAAGAAAGGTACTCACTTAATTTCTTGAATAATATTTATCCGTCAGTCAAGGTCACTACGACAGATTATCTGGTGATATATTTCATTGCCCTGTGTGTGAATTCATTGCTTTGGGAAGAGTTTGAGTTCTGACTGAATACAAATAGGGTTTAAAGCCTTGCTTTTTGTGAGGGACAGAGCTTTTGAAGAAGTCTGGGTACCTGACTGATACCTAGGATGAAGAAATTAATTTAGGAGAAATCTGGGAATATCATGGCCAGATTGGCCTGGTAACCACTGAAGTTTAGAAGAAAGTGGGGTGACCTTATTGAAGCATTTTATATTCTGAAAGGGGCTTGAAAGGCTGGATGCTGTGGGGATATTTCCCTTTATGGGAATGCAGTTTAAAAATTATTTCCATTTAAAGATGGAGATCATAATTTTTTTCTGAGTCATTTGTCTATTGAATACTGTTCCCTGGACAACATTGGAGGAGGTTTCATTGAATATCTTTAAACCTCAGTTAGATTCTTCATTAACAAAGTTGTTTAATGTTAAAGAAACAAGTAGGGTGGAAGCTTACTCTTGAGTTGAATTCATATGTTTGTATGCAATGGATGCAGTACCAGGCATACCTCAAAGTGAGGTGTGAACCTGGTGAAGATAAAACAGAGGACTACTTGCACACCAGGCAGCATAAGCAGCAAGTTTTGGACAGGTCTAAGGGATTCCACAGACAGCGGGTCAGATCTAAGCTCTGCACTCCTGCCTCATTCCGTTGCGAATGGTGGTGGACAATAACAACTCGCTGGCTGCACCTATAGCCTCAACTTTAATCATGATGGAGCCCAGCAAAATCATGCAGAAGATATGACTGAAACATTTGGAACAAGCTATAGCTTGATGTGTCAAATAGATGATACATCTCAGATAACTCCAAAGGTCCCCAGCATGCCAGTCTTCGCTCAATGTGAATCAAGAAGTGGCTGATGGCCCTGGATATTACAAAAGATGAGGGGCATCAGCTGATGGGATGAGAGGGAAGTCAGATCTGGAATAGGGTAATGGGTGTCAGGTATAGAATGGGTGAAGGGGAGTCAGGTCTGGAACAAAGGAAATGGGAAACAGGTCCGGAGCAGGTGAAGGAGTTTGAGTCCCAAGTGCATCAGATCAGGATCTGGGGGTTGTAAGTGCTTGGGGAGTGGGGAAAATGGGGAAATGTAGTTAGAAAGGCTGTGTAACATTAAGTATGGGGTTAGTTAAATTGTGATTTAGGATTTAGACAGTGTATTTAACAGTCTAACTGTACGTGAGAAAATATTTACTTAACTTCATTAGAACTCTCACAATCCTCCAATTTCAAATGGACAAATTTGGACGGTACCAGATGTACAGGAATTGCCGAGCAGAATTTTCAGAATCAGGAGAATTTAAAGCAATTCTTCTGGAGTCTTCTGTGATGGGGATTCTACAGGGTCTCCATGCACAACTCTTAAATATGTTGGAATAATGACAGTCCTGCTATTAGGAAATCTGAACTTTTGTTAAGGGTATTTTTATTGGCTGCTACAGATCACCCACAAAACCACTTATAATAGATACGGGTCCCATGACTATGGCAAGCCAGCATGTTCACTCAGTACAATTGCAGTTCTCCAAACAGATACGATGATGCAACAAGATTTAACATTTGACCATTTAGTCGTATAGAACGTTAGAGTTGCTGAAAATAAATCACATTTTTGTTGAAGCTTTTTGTCTTGCACACATCAGGACATTTTGCAAGAATACTAATTCGGGGGAAAACCAACATAAAAGGAAAGTGCTGATTCATTGACAAGTGGAATCTGCTTAGTAGAGATGTCGCCATTGAGAATACACATTTGATTCCAGTTAACGGCCCGGCTTTGTTTAAAGTTTAAACCAGGCATTGTCCTGACTAGGAAGCATTACAGAGGACTCAGTATTGTTAATACAAATATAAGAGACAAGAAAAAAAACTGAGTCCTTAGAAATCTAAAATCCAAAACACAGAAAATGCTGAAAGTAAACAACAGGTTCATCAAAAACCGCTGGGAGGGTTTAGACTAGTATGGTTTAAACTATAGGGTTTAAACTGAAAGGTTTTAAACTAGAAGGTTTAAACTGGGTGGTGGGAACTAGAGCAGCAGGTCAGCTTTGCACAACTTCGAATTGCTGCTAGAACAATGTTTTATTAATTATCATTCTTTTATTACACTGTAATTTGTACACCACTGTGCCTATTGTCTTGATGTGTTTTAAGAATCACTGTGCTGTCTTACATGTTTTGCATTTCTTATGCACTTTGTGCCACCCTGTGTATGATCTTGTAGTTTGTGCTGTCCATGTAGCACCTTGGTCTTGGAGGAATGCTGGCTTGTTTACTGTATCAGTTGCATATTATAGATATGACAATAAAAGCTATTCTTGGCTCTTGACTCTTGAGGAGATGAGGATAAGGTAGAGGCTAATAGGATGATCAAGCAGGGCCAGTTTAATGGTTTATTGGTGGGACTATAGAATGTATATTTAGTTCGCCAGGAAGGAGAAATAATGAGATTCTGAAGAACTGGATAGAGTGTACAGTCAAAATGAGAGTTCTTTATGTAAATGCACATAATGGAAGGAACAAATTAAATAAGCTGCAGGCACCAGTTCAAAGTGTAAACTGTGATATAGTAGCCATTATGAAGATTTGGTTGCAGGATGGTCAGGAACTAAACATACCAGGTTATAAGGTTTACAGAAGGGATGGAAAAAATGGCAGAGGGAGTGGAGGAGCATTACTGTTTAGAAAGATAATCACTTCTATCATGATGGAGGATGCAATGGGGGGAAAGCACCCATTGGAGACCAAATAGGTAGAACTGAGGAACTGTAAAGGAACTTGTAGTGATTTGAATCAGGGCCAGATAGATTTAATTGACTATGACATCCTTGATTGGAGTTGTTAACTTGGGCCAATCAGGGAGCCCTGGCTTACAGATAGAAACAGGAGGTCTCCTCAGTCTAGGGGCTTTTAGCTGGCTGGTCAGAGTCCATGTACGTTGAACATGTAAATAGAGGGTGACTTGGTAGCGGGATACCGGCTTCTGTGCAGTTATTTCAAAACTAAAACCACAATAGTTATCATATGTGTAGACTACCTGGTAGCAGCTCAGAACTGCTTGATTGTACAAATTCTGAAATTAGACAACTAAGTAGTAAAGGCTGAGTAATATTAAGAGAGATTGGAAGAGACAAATAAGCACCTGTCAGAAAGGTTGTGACTTTCTAGAGTGGGTCCAGAATAGTTTCCTACAGCAATATGTCTTGGATGTGACAAGGGGACAAGTAATATTGGATCCAGTAATGAACGATGAGCCTAGTTGTTTGTGAGCATTTGCCCAATAGTGATCACAACATGATCGCGTTTCATGCAGCATTTGTAAGTGACAAGCAAAGATTGGACACTAGACTTTTGGATATAAGTAAGGCAGACTTAATGGGATGAGGCAGAGACTGTCCACAGTAAACTGATTTGGAGATGCCAATGTTGGACTGGGGTGTACAAAAACAAAAATCACACATCACCAGGTTATACTCCAGGTTTATTTGGAAGAACTAACTTTCGGAGCGCTGCTCCTTCATCAACTGGGAAGCTCTACTAATAAGTAAAACAACCGAGGAGCAGTAAAGGGTGTTCAAAGAAATGTTAAATGCTATTCAGAAGCAGTCTGTACTGTTGAGAAGGAAAAGTTCCATCTCACAGAAAAAACGCGATGGACATTTAAGGAAGTAAGGGATAGCATAGGATTAAAGGATTTATAAAAGCACAAAGAACAGTACAGATCCCACAGAATGGAATAAATAAATACAAAGACTAACAAAGGGCCACAAAGCAGCTTATAAGAATGGCTAAAAAGGATAATGAAATGAAAATTGCAAGGGACATAAAAGACAATCAGAAGAGATTTATAGTTACATAAAGAGAAAGTGACTAGTTAAGAGTACTATTGACTCAAAGGCTGAGAGGGTGGATATTGTTAATGACCATGGGGAAATGACACTCATACTGAGTGATTATTTTGATTCCGTATTCACAGCAGAAAAGGAGAATATTCTGGAATGCCAAGAAATTAACAGAGGGTCAGGGACAGGGCCTAAATAAAATTAGCTTCAGTAAATCATCAATAGCAGGAAAATTAATGGAACTAAAGAACAGCAAATCATCAGGACCTGATAGTTTCCACTCATGGAAGTTAAAGGAAATAGGAGAACACACAGTCATGCCACTTTGCTCTTTAAGAAGGGTAATAGAGAGAAACCAAAGAATTACAGAGCATTTAGCTGATATCTGTGCTGGGTAAATTATTGAAATCTATAATCAAGGATAGTGTAACTGATTACCTCAACATACCAGTTAATCAAGGAGAATTGGCCTGGATTCATAAAAGATAGGTCAGGCCAGACAAACCTCATTGCATTTTTTCGAAGAGGTGACAAAGATGATCGACGGAGGTAAGTCGATGGATGTTGTTTATTTGGACGTCTGGAAGGCTTTTAATATATTTCCACACGAGGTGGTTAGCTAGGTTGGAGCCTACAGAATTGAGGTCAGATTACGGACATGGATAGGAAATTGGTTGAGTGGCAGGAAACACAGTTGGAATAATGGGTAAGTACTCAAATTGGCTGGATGTGACTAGTGATGTCCCACAGGCATCTGTGTTAGGGCCTCATCTATTCACAATATTCACTAATGACTTAAATAATGATATAAAAGGTCAAATACTCAAATTTGCCAATGACACAAAATTGGACAGATGAATCGGCAAAGCTGTGGCTGATGGGTTTCACTATAAGCAAATGTGAGGTTATCTATTTCAACTGAAAAATTATGGATCAAGATTTTTTTTAGAAGGCACAGTGGATGTCTAATGAGATTTGAAGGATCAGGGGCATAGCTGTTTAAAATGCCACAGGTGCCGAAAATAGTCATAGAGTCATAGAGGTGTACAACATGGAAACAGACCCTTCGGTCCAACCCATCCACACCGACCAGATATCCCAACCCAATCTAGTCCCACCTGCCAGCACCCGGCCCATATCCCTCCAAACCCTTCCTATTCATATACCCATCCAAATGCCTCTTAAATGTTGCAATTGTACCAGCCTCCACCACTTCCTCTGGCAGCTCATTCCATGCACGTACCACCCTCTGTGTGAAAAAATTACCCCTTAGGTCTCTTTTATATCTTTCCCCTCTGACTCTAAACTTATGCCCTCTAGTTCTGGACTCCCCAATCCCAGGGAAAAGACTATGCCTATTAATCCTATCCATGCCCCTCATAATTTTGTCAATCTCTATAAGGTCACCCCTCAGCCTCCAACGCTCCAGGGAAAACAGCCCTAGCCTGTTCAGCCTCTCCCTATAGTTCAGATCCTCTAACCCTGGCAACATCCTTGTAAATCATGAAGACTAATGAAACGTTGGCCTTCATATCCGAAGTGGGTTGGAGTATAAGGATGCAGATGTTATGCTGCATCCCAATTGTATTGTGAGCGGATCTGGGCACCACACCCTAGGAAGCATATTTTGACCCTGGAAGGAGTTCAATACAGGGTGATATCAGATTTCAGGGGTTAAGTTATGAAGTGAGATTAGACAAATTAGGCCTTTATGCTCTAGAAATTAAAAGACGGGGTAGATAAAGATCAATCATTGCCAATGGTTGATGATTCTAGAACTGGAGAAATAGGCTAAATATTGGGGCCAGATCATTCATGAGAGATGTTAGAAAACATTTTGATACGCAAAGCACAGTGGAGGTTTGGAATTCTCTACCTCATATACTACTTGATGCTAATTCAATTGTTAAACTTAAATCTGAGATAGACAAATTTTTATTAAGCAGGGGTATCAAGGCAGGCCTCAGATCAGCCATGACCTTATTGAATGGCAGAGCAGGCTCAAGGAGCTGAATGGCCTACTCCTCTCCTATATTCCTGAAAAATCATAAATATTATTGTTCAATGGATACACTTCCAGGAATGAAGTGCAAAAAGGTGAGTAAACACCTTTGGAGAATGCATAGGTTGAAAGGAGAAGATGCAGCAAAATATACCAAAATCATTGAGAAGTTAATGAGTTTCATGATGTGCTAAATTCTGCTTACTGCTTGGTACCACACCAATTAGAACATAAACAACCTCCCATCATCACCCCAACTCCCACCCCCCCCCACCAAAAGAAATAATCTACCCTATGTAATATTGTATGTTTGAGAGCAAATTAAATCTGGCAATTGACAATACCCAGTCAACCAGATTTTTAAACTGTCATTTCTTATTGTAAATTCCTAAAATTGGAAAGTTATCCTCATGTAATTCAAAAGACCGATACGTGTGTGTTAAATGGTCCAGTCTAGTCAGCTGTCACAAGACATGAAGAAAAATCAGTGAGCGACTATGTGCAAGAAATTCATGAGTCGATGGAAAAGATGATCAAAGCAGGACTGTAATTTGTTTGGACATTCTGTAAAATTCAGATGTCCATCATTTCTAGTAAATAAATTCTGTGTGATCTTCAAAATAATAAGTGTTTCTTGAGTTACATTGGAAAGTTTGCCATCATTTGGCAATTTGGAGGTGTTTAATTTCAATCTTAGTGCACAAGTGCCCTTGTCAATAGTTATCTATCAGTCAAGATCATTCAAGGAGGCTATCTGGTCATAACCACATTGCTCATTGTTTGCTGTGCATATGGTGCAGGAGGAAGGGATTTAGATTCCTTGGGCATTGGGACTAGCTCTCAGAGAGATAGGATCTGTATAAGGAGGACATGTTACACCTTAACACATTTAGGACTAATGTTCTTGCTTGGAGGTTTGCTAGTGTTTGGCTAGAAGTTAGTTTGTCAGGGGGATGGGAACCTAAGAGGGTAGTCACAAAAATTGAAAATAAAGCTGGTCAAGCAAAGTTGGAAAGCTATAAATGAAAGTGAAAAGTAGAGAAGCAAATCCCAAAAAGCTTCTATCTGGAGGATTGTGTGCACATCTAATATCCTTGTCTAAAGAAGGAAATGCTTGCCCTGGAGGGAGAACAGTGAACGTTCACCAGACTAATTTTTGGGATAGAGGGACTATTTTATGCGAATGATTTTGAAGGATTTGTGGATAGTGCAGGAATATGACATCGAGGTATATGGTCAGCCATGATGAAAGATTGATGTAATTGAGCCTGGGGTCTTTGGAGTTTGGGGTAATGAAAGGAAAGTTCATAAACACTTGCAGCATTTTGAAAGGGATAGACAGAGTTGATGCAGAAAGTATACTTTTTTCCCTTGTTCTGAGGTCTGGAAGCACTGGACCCAGCCTAAAAATAAAAGGCTAGCCATTTAGGATTGTACTGAGGAAGAACTTGAAATCTTTGTAATCTTCTATACTAGGGGTTTATGGAAGCTCAGTCATTAACTAAATTGAAGCCAGATATTGATAGATTTCCATACGCGAATGATTTTGAAGGATTTGTGGATAGTGCAGGAATATGACATTGAGGTATATGGTCAGCCATGATCTGGAATGGCAGAGCAGCTCAAGGGGCTGAATGGTCTACCCCATTCCTAACTTCCACATTGGCAGTCATTCTTCCTGTTTGACATCAATGGACACATTTCAAAGAAGTTTTTCATTGGCTGCAAAGTGCTTTGGGACCTCCTGAGGTTGTGAAACACAAGTTGTTCTTTAAAAGGTTCATGCAGAAAGGAATTTTGCCTAATCATCATTAACCCATTGCCAGTTAAACTCAACTTTGGTTAACACACAAACCAGTTCAAGTCCGTGGAAGTTGCATCTTTATATAGAAAGCAGATTGAGACATTTCTTACAATCTATTCAAAACATTCAACTATCTAGGATCAGTTTGAGTCAAACTGATGGAGTATGAAGCTTATCTGTCAATGCACTCTTGAAAATAAAAACTATGCTTTATTCACTAACAGCTCAAAGTATGCTTCTGAAGCATATCAATGACCTTAGTTATTGCAAATAACAAAATACATAGCACAAAAAAACAGTAACTGATCAATGGACTACCTTCAAAGAAAAGATGCCCAGGGGCAATAGAGGTACATTCCTTTGAAAGGAAATCCAGAACTTTGTGGATGAAACAAAAGGAATCAATTATGCTGAGGAAGAAAAGTGCTTGTGACAAAAGTAGACGATACATTTGAAACCCAGGCTGAATAGAGGATGGTGAAAAACTAAATTAAGGGAAGCAAATGGCCTCCTTCTGCTCTGTGGTATTTCTGTGATTCTGAGAAATAAAAAAAAATCAATTGACAAATTCAGTAGAAGATTTTAAAAGTGAGGTGATCCACATTCATCAAAATCACACTGTGTTTGAAAAGGAGATGAGGATGCTAATGGGAGAAAATACGCTTAGGACTTAGTTAAATGTAAATCTGAAACACACATGCTGCTGAATTCCAAAAGCATTCTTTCTGGGTTTATGAGTAAGTTATTGACCTACCATGCAAGGAACAATTTTACCAAGATTAGAAGGATTACAAATCCATCGAGTGTTCTGTGGAGGAGAGAGATCAGCAGAATGTTGAAATGCTGTCAGTAAAATATTTCCTTAGCTTATTGTTTAAAATGCAGAAGGAACTTTATTCCCTGAAATCCACTTAAACATTTCACACAACACATTCAGTTGCAGATACAACAGATTTTCCTCTCTTAACAGCGTCCCTGGGTTCAGGATATTACCCCAGGTTGACTTTACTCCATATGCAAATTTGATTGCCCACAGCAGTACAACAGGCAGTCAACTGTGGAGGTATGTTGTCCAAAACTAGAATGGGAAAGTCTCCAGCCCCAAGGATTTTCTATGATCTGGAAACAAAGCTTTGGTGGAAAACTTGCTGTTGTTCTAGTACACTTTTCAAGTCAGTGTAACTATGATTCAATTGCATTACCAGATAGGAACTAATGTAGAACATCACATGATAGCTAGTCATGAGTTGATCTGTAATGTATAGTCATCTAAGTGAGAATGAGATGAAGGAAGTCTGAATTCACTGGTTGGTGTGTTTGAGTTGAGAGGTATGATAAGGAAACAGGAAGGCTAGCTGACCCTGGTCAGTTTCTTAGGTCTTAGTGAAGTCAAACACAGAGTCTAAGATTTCTTCCAGAAGCCTTCTTAATAATTGCCTGTCCAATCACATAATAAACATCAAAGGACACTGGAATATTCATTTTCTTGGCAAAAGAAAAACAGAAAAAAGGAGAGGACATCTGTGACATTGGCTCCCCACCACGTTTGTGAAGCCTTAGGAACACTTGGGTCTCCCTCCAGTGGCAATCTCAGAGATACTCAGCTAATACAAAGGATGAAGAAAGAACCTGCATCTATAAACCAACTGAGATGATCTCATGATCAATATGCTTCACAGTCTGTGCTGGGATGGCACAGTGGCTCAGTGGTGAGCATTGCTGCCTCACAGCGCCAGAGATCCAGCTTTAATTTCAGCCTTGGGTGACTGCCTGTGTGGAGCTTGCAACTTCTCCTGTGTCTGCAAGGGTTTCTTCTGGGTGCTCTGGTTTCCTCCCAGAGTCCAAAGATGCACAGGTTAAGCAGATTTGTCATGCTGATATGCCCATAGTATCCATGGATACATAGGCTAGGACAGTTAACCATGGGAAATGCAGGGTTACATGCTAGGGCAGTGGGATGGGTCTCGGTGGAATACTATTCAGAGGGTCAGTATGGACTCTATGGGCTGAATGATCTGATTCCACTGTAGGGATTCTATGAATCATTTCTGTTGTTGATGCGCCAATTTAATAAGAAACAGTGTTTCACTTGATTCTGTGTTTCCACAACACAGAAAAACATTTAGAGGTTTATGTATGCATCTTACTGTAGTTGTCTTATTGTGGGATATGTGAAACATTTATTCCAGTACTACTCAGGTGTTTATCCTTGTTTTATAAGGCCTTTAGGAACCAGGGTTAATCATGCAATCATATCACTGAGCATAAATAGTGTAGATTGGATGGAGTTAGAGGGGAAAAGAGAAACACAAGGAGAGCTGGGCAAAAGGCTGAAGTCTAGCCATATAAATATTAAAAATATCTGAAGATAAGGACACAGAGTAGACACACAGCATTAGCTGGTACAGTTCATAGAATAATCTTTCAATAATATAAATATACCTCATATATCCACATATACCATGTATTGTAGTAATCTGTCTTATAATTTAACAAACAAGAAAACCAAACCTGAAGGTAGTTCTTGACCTTGATCAGTCTATCTTGAAACTAAAGATATGCAGGTCAGGTGAACTGGCCATGCAAAATTGCCCATAGTGTTAGATGCATTAGTCAGAGGGAAATGGCTCTGGGTGAGTTACACTTCGGAGGGTTGGTGTGGACTTGTTGGGCCGAAGGTCCTGTTTCTGCATTGTAAGGAATCTAATCTCTAATCTAAACTCTTATCTCAGCATAAAACCGCACGGCACAAGAACCCCAAATACTTTACTGGTCTATCCATGACTGTGTTGCTGCCTTTCCTGCTTTCACTCTAAGCTGGAAGCTTTAAGAACTCTGCTTTCAATTCTTGTCCTTCTCTCACTTTCTGAAAATGTGTTGCTGGTTAAAGCACAGCAGGTTAGGCAGCATCCAAGGAATAGGAAATTCGACGTTTCAGGCCAGAGTCCTTCATCAGGAATGAAGGGCTCTTTCACAAGGTTCACCTTTTACTTTTCCAGGTCTTGTCTAATTCAATTTCTGGGGTTAACATGTCAACCAACATAGAACAGTACAGCACAGGAACTTGCCTTTTGGCTCACCATGTCTATGCCGACCATGTTCTCATTCTAAACTAACCCCGTCTGCCTGCATATGGTTCAAATCTCCCTTTTCCCTGCTTGTCCATGTTTTTGCCTGAATTCCTCTTAAATTTTGTTATCGTATTTGCTTCTACTACCTCCTCTGCATTCCAGGCACCCACCACCATCTGCATTAAAAAAAAACTTGCCTTGAACATCTCCTTTAAACATTCCACATTTCTAACTTTTAACCCATACTCCCTTTGTAGTTGATTTTTTTCCTGGAAAAAAGAGTCTGACTATCCACTCTTTCCATGCCTCTAGTAATTCTATATACTTCTAACTGATTATTCCTGATGCTCTAGTGAAAACAAATCCAAGTCTAACCAACCTCTCTTTATAGCAAATCCAATCCAATGTGGACAACATCCTGGTAAACCTCTTCTGCACCCTCTCCAAGCCTCTACAGCTTTTCGATAGATCTCAATTGCATACAACACTCCAAAATGTGGCCGAAGAAATGTTTTGTACAGCAGCAGTACAACTTGCCAACATTTATGCCACAAATGATGAAGGCATTTCTTTACCACTTTATCCACTTGTATTGCCACTTTCAGGGAGCTACAACCCAAGATTTCTCCCTATATCCCTATACAAAATTGACATATTTATAGAAGGCTGCGGAGGAGTGTTTTTTTGACTAGAGGTCTTCGACCAGTGGTGCTCTGTTAGTGCTTCTAACGGTCGTGCACACTGCACTGCATGCTTTCATCTTGCATTTGACCTCCCAAAATGCATCATCTCACACTCATCTGGACAAAACTTCATCTGCCATTTCTACACCCAGTTTTCCAAATGATTTTTACCCTGCTGTATCCTTTGACAGCATTCCTTGTTATCCACAACTTTATTAATTTTCAAGCTGTCTGCAAACTTACAGACCACCTGCATTATCATCCACTGCATTTATATAAATTACAAACATTGAACCTTGTCGAAGACCTCTAGTCAAAAAAACACTCATCCACAGCCTTCTATAAATACGTCAATTTTGTATCCAAATTGCCAGCTCACTGTAAATCCTTTGCGACTTAATCTTCTGGGCCAGCCTACCATGAAGGACCTTGTCAAATGCTTTAGTAAAGTTCAGGTAGTCAATATTCATAGCCTTGCCATCATCAATCATCTTCGTCACTTTCTGAAACAAATTTGTGACACAACACTTCTTCCACACAAAGCCATGCTGACTATCCCTAATAAGTCCATTTTTTTCTTTTCCAAATGTGAGTAAATCCTGTTACTAAGAATTTCCTTACCACTGATGTGAGGCCTATAATTTCCTGGATTATCCCAATTGCCCTTTTTTAAAAGGAACAACACTGGCTATTCTCCAGTCTTCTGGGACCTAGTCATTTGCTGTAAATCGACTATAATTTTGAGGGCTCCTGTAACTAAGTTCTTTTCACTTATTCCTATGTTGTTACCAATACGAAATCAGTTCCCTTTTCTAAATTGTTGTGTTTGGTTATAGCTCTTTTTACAATGTTATCTTCCCCACCAGACACAAATGTATTTTGTCTTACATCGATCAAGGATTCTTTTCCACTACGTAAATAGGGGCCTGAACTGTGTCTGTCCCATTTCCTGTACTTCTGCACCCAAACCTTGCTCCTTGCCCAGAAACATGATGGAGTTAGAATGATACTGGGATGGAAAAGGTTAACTTATGAGGGAAGGTTGCATAAATTTATTTAAAACTTCATTCATTGGACACGGGTATCACCGGATAAGCTAGTCTCTACTGCTCACTCCTAATTGCCCTTGAGTATTTGTTGATGAACTGTTTTCTTCAAGCATTACAGTCCATGGTGCCAGAGCAATGGGGTGGGAGTTGAATGTGGGGGAGGGGGGCTGACGGTGGAGGGTAGATACACCAGCAGTATTGTTGAGAAGGGTACTCCAGGATTTTGATCCAGAGACAGAGCGGGAATGACCGTACATTTCTAAGGCAGGCTGGTGAATGATTTGGAGAGGAACTTGTTGGTGATGGTTTGTTGAAGGACCACTGGTGGATTCTGGAGTGCATTTTGTAGTTCCCGCCTCTGTGTATTGTTAGGAGATGGGATTAATGTGGAATATAGTGATAGGTAGTCAATGAGCTTTAACGACTTTGTCTGCTTTGTCTTAGATGGCATCGAGCTTCTTATGATTTGTTGCAGCTGAATTCATAAAACAAATACCGAATATTCTATCACACACTTAATTTGTGCCTAGTAGATGGTGGACAGGCAATGGTAGTCATAAAGTGAGTTATTTGTCACGGACTTCCTAGCCTCTGAATTGCCCGTGTAGTCATAATATTCATATGGATTTATGGGGAGAAGGCAGGAGAATAGGGTTAAGAAACACATCATCCGTGATTAAATGGCAGAACAGATTCGATGGGCAAAATGTCCTAATTCTGCTTCTGTATTGTACTGATTGGCTGGGCTTCACCACCATTTAGGATGAGGATATTTATAAAGCCGAGTCTTCTAGGTAGTTGTTTGATTGGCCCCCACCATTCGCTGCTGGATGTGTCATGTCTGCAGTGCTTGGATCAGTTCAATTGATTGTGGGATTGCTTATCTTTGTCAATTACGTGATATTTCTGCTGCTTGACATGGAGGAAATTGTCTGTAGTAGCTTCACTAGGCTTACACTACATGTTTAGGGATCCCTTGTGCTTCTCCTGGCATGCCCTTTTCTCTGAACCAACAGTGATTCCACTGGCTATTGGTAATTGTAGGTTGGGGAACACGCTGGGCCATGAAGTTACAGAATATGATTCTGCTAATGATGCTGCTCTGTTGATGACCACAGTTGGTCGTGAGTGCTCAGCTTTTGAGGTTTTAGATCTGTTCAAAACCCATTCTATTTGACAAGGTTGTGGTGCCACACATCATGGGTGTGATGTGTACAGGTAGGGTAGGAATTATTACTCCACTATGATTTTAAGGTAGTCATTCCCACAAATACAGTCAGGGACTGAAACAGAATCTAACTAATACTATTCTTGGATTTCCTTTGGTATGGAGGGTGACAGGCTGATATTATTGAAGATTAGTGGAATTGAAATAGAAATTATTTCATCTGGTGAACATATCCCTCCTTGAAAAATAATCCTCCACCACTCCATGTGATGATGCCATACAACATACCTTCTCCTTCATTCCCCTTTCAGTATTCTGAAATCTTGGACCACACTTCAACAAATTGGTCAGACCACATTGGGAAGCCCCTGCGCTGAGCTGCTGCGATGTAACATTTATTTGGATTTTATTTTTATCTGACTGTAATGTCAATCCTTTGACTACATTTTATTTCAAACTTATTCTTTAAACACTGTAAAGTAATGAAACTACTTTTCTTTTTATCCCTTTTTTATATCTAAGAATTGTACCTAGGCACTTGTACATAAGATGGCACCATAAAATATGACATTGTAAAACATTTCACTCTACTCCTGCCCTTCTGTGCTGGTGCACATGTGACAATAAAGGATCTCTATTCTATTTTATTCTACTCATGGACCCAATCCACCAATAACCCCTCAAAGAAATCAGATACTATCTGCATGATCTATGCATAGCACCTCCCTTCAATCCTCAAGTGTGACCCTGAGTTTCCATTCCTTGCTCTCTTAATACTTTGCACCCCCCCCACCTCCCCCCCCCCCCCCCCCCACCAAAATTGCTCTTGGCCACTTTATCTTTCTTCACTTCCCAAAAATGAAACACTACTGCTCTACTTTTGGTTTCATATAACAAATGCATCAGCCAATCTGTGTACAGCAAGGCCCACAAATAGAAGATAATGATCAAATAATTTATTTTGATTGGCATTAGTTCAGGATAAATACTGAGATATTGAGAAGAGCTCTCTGCTGGAGTGATTGTAGTGAGGTCAGCCAGGTGGACCTCATAGAATATGAGTTTTCTGAATGAAGTTATTAGTCTGGTCCAATCAGGGAGCCCTGGCTGACAGATATAAACAGAGTGTCGCAGGGAGTGGAGTGCATTATTTCCCCCTCCAACGCTATTTTGATTTAGTCCCTGCCCTCCCCTTCACTGTTTTGATCACACAGCATTGCCCTCTTTGATGTGAAGGGCATTGCTTGTCACTGGCCACTCGGGTGTTTTCCTATTTTTCCTGGTGGTGGATATTGAATAAAGATTTGCACACTTTGTGTCTCTCACTGTGTCTCACACCTGCACACACACACTATGGGTGCTGGGGAAAAAAATAAGCACTACCGCAGTTATGCGGTAGTGTGGGGGGATTTTTTAAAAAAAGAAAAAAAGAAAAAAAAGAAAAGAAATAAACAGAGTGTCAGAGGTTCTGCTCCCTCTGAGGGAGCTGGAACAGTGTCAAGGACTCTCGACATGTAAATAAAGGATGACTTGGCGATGGGATACCAGCCTCAGGAGATATTTCAGTGGTGCAGAGAGAAAAACGTGTTTTTGGATGTGAATATAGGAGGGATGGTTAGTATGTTTGCAAATAAAGTCATAGAGATGTACAGCATGGAAACAGACCCATCGGTCCAACCCGTCCATGCCGACTAGATATCCCAACCCAATCTAATCCCACCTGCCAGCACCCGGCCCATATCCCTCCAAACCCTTCCTATTTATATACCCATCCAAATGCCTCTTAAATGTTGCAATTGTACCAGCCTCCACCACATCCTCTGGCAGCTCATTCCATACACGTACCACTCTCTGTGTGAAAAAGTTGCCCTTTAGGTGTCTTGTATATCTTTCCCCTCTCACCCTAAATCTATGCCCTCTAGTTCTAGACTCCCCGACCCCAGGGAAAAAGACTTTGTCTATTTACCCTATCCATGCCCCTCATAATTTTGTAAACCTCTATAAGGTCACCCCTCAGCCTCTGACATTCCAGGGAAAACAGTCCCAGCCTGTTCCGCCTGTCCCTGTAGCTCAGGTCCTCCAACCCTGGCAACATTCCTATAAATCTTTTCTGAACCCTTTCAAGTTTTGCAACATCTTTCCGATTGGAAGGAGACCAGAATTGCATGCAATATTCCAACAGTGGCCTAACTAATGTTCTGTACAGCCGCAACATGACCACCAAACTCCTGTACTCAATACTCTGACTAATAAAGGAAAGCAAAGCAAACACCCTCTTCACTATCCTATCTACATGCGACTCCACTTTCAAGGAGGCAACTTGGAGGCATGATGACAGAGAAGAAGGATACCTGGGCCAGTGGCCCGAGGCATGGCAGATAGAATTTAATTTAGATAAATGTGATTTGCTACATTTTGGTGGGGCAAATCAGGGCAGGACTTATACACTTAATGGTAAGGTCCTGGGGAGTGTTGCCAAAAGAGATCCTGGATTGCAGGTTCATAGTTTCTTCAAAGTGGAGTCGGAGGTAGACATGGTAGTGAAGAAGGTATTTGATGTACCTACCTTTATTATTTGGTGCATTGAGTACAGGAGTTGGGAGGTTATGTTGCTGCTGTACAGGATATTGGTTAGGCCACTTTTTGAATACTGCATTCAAGTCTAGCCTCCCTGCTAAAAGGAGAAAGTTAGGACTGCAGATGCTGGAGATCAGAATCGAAAAGTGTGGTGCTGAAAAAGCACAGCCAGCCAGGCAGCATCCGAGGAGTTGAAGAGTTGACATTTCAAGCATAAGCTCTTCATTATTCTCTTCATCTTCAAGTCTATGTTCGAAACATCGACTCTCCTGCTGTTCGGATGAAGCCTGACCGGCTGTGCTTTTCCAGCACCACACTTTCCTCCTTGCTAAAAGATAGATGTTGTGAAACTTGAAAGTGTTCAGAAAAAAATCCTACAGGATGTTGCCAGGATTGGAGGGTTAGAGAGAAAGGAAGAGGCTGAATAGGCTGGGACTATTTTCCCTCAAGCGTTGGAGACTGGGGTGTGACCGTATAAAATCATGAGGGACATGGATAGGGTGAATAGTCAAGATATTTCCCCTGGGGTGGGGGAATCCAAATCTAGGGGGATAGATTTAAGGTGAGGTGGGGGGAAGATTTAAAAGGGTCCTAAGGGGCAACCTTTTCATGCAGAGGGTGGTGAATGAGCTGCCAGAGGAAGTGGTGGAGGCTGGTATAATTACAACATTTAAAAGTCATCAGGATGGGTATATGAATAGGAAGGGCTTGGAGGGATATGGGGCAAGTTCTGGCAAATGAGACCAGATTAATTTAGGATATGTTGTAGTTCTGTACGCCGAGCTGGGAGTTTTTCTTGCAAACGTTTCGTCCCCTTTCTAGGTGACATCTTCAGTGCTTGGGAGCCTCCTGTGAAGCCAAAGTTTGTGAGAAGATTTGTAGCTCGGGTGTTCGTTGTTGTGGTTCTGTTCGCTGAGCTGGGAGTTTTTCTTGCAAACGTTTTGTCCCCTTTCTAGGTGACATCTTCAGTGCTTGGGAGCCAGATTGCTGAATAGTCCCAATATATCCAAATGGAGTAAGAGAGCTCAAAGGCTGGTATCCAGGAGAGTGCACACCTTGGAAAGTCCACCTACATCCAGCTTGAAACAGTTAAATTGCTCAGCAACATCCAAATCAGAACTAATTAAAATAAATGTCTGGTTAAGTGGTCACTCGGATCTAATGGGGGTCGATATCCACACTGTTTGAGTGTTTGCAGAACTAGACTTTGGCAAAGTTTGTTCTGGACTCCAACCCTTAAGTTTCCACAAGACCTTCCACTAGACTGAACCTCGACTGGATAGCCTTTGTAGATTAAGGGGACAACTTCGGTTCTAGTCTGTTATGAAAAGCAGCTGGTTCAGTTACAACTGATTGTAGTAAAAAGCTTGGGCCGAAGCTTGATGGAGCACAGCTGGTTGAGGAAGATTCATCTAGATTGGCTCAACCATTTTCAATTAGAAAATGGCTATCTGAGTGAAGTCCTAATTAAATATCTGGAAGTTTGTCAGGAAGATCGAGGACAATCAAATGAGCCAAGGCCACCTTGTGTGTTGACCAGGAAGCCATTCCATGATTCGGCTAGGCCCACCCAGTGCCATTTGCCTCATGGGCAAAAGTAGAGGCAGAAATCAGGGAGGCTGGAAAGTGAAGGACCCATTAAACCAGTTCAGTTTGTGGAATGGGCAGCACCGGTTGTACCAATTGTGAAACCTGACTAGTTGGTTTGCCTTTGTGGAGATTTTAAACAGTAAAATTCCTTTTATAGATGGATAAATACCCAATCCCTTGCATGCAGGATTGATACACAAAGTTGGCGGAGGGGTGGGGCTGCCCTGCACAAAGCCGCACATAAGCCATGCATATCTGCAATTGTAACTAGATGAGGAGTCCTAGGACATTGCTCCAATTAATACACATAAGAGCTGTACCGATATACCAGACTGTCAGTTGGGGTATTGTCTGCTGTGTAATGTTTCACTGGACACTGGAGAACATTTTACAAGGTCGACACCAGGTCTAGGTGGACTAGTAACTAGGAAGACCATTAAGGAGCACTTAGAAAGCTTGGACATAATTTTTATATGTTTCTCCCAGGCAGGTAAAGACCTAGAAGGGAAAAATGTGTGTTCCAGTCACCCCAAGTGACCTATTTGGGCTACAGTGTCAAGAAGACCAGGTTACACCTGGTGGAAGATAAAGGGAACGTAATCAAAGATGTACCGGAGCTTAGGTGCTTTCTTGGGACGGTGAACAATTACAGAAGGTTCATACAAATCCTGGCCTCCACGCTGGCATCTTTGCAACAACTCTTAAAGAGTCAGCCATGGAAATGTTTGTTTAGCTAACCATAGCCTTCAGAGAAGTGAATAAACGTTTATTATCTTCAACGGTATTGGCACACAGTGACACCAGGCGAGATCTGGTATTGACATGCGATGCCTTCCCATACAGTATCAGGAGTATTAGCTCATAGATGGCCCAATGGAGAAGAAAGCCCAATAGCATATGTATCCAAGACTTCAGCGAATGCAGAACATAAACCTGTCCAGATAGGGAAGGAAAGTTTGGCGGTCATGTCTGGAGGTAGGCAGTTCTGCAAATACCTTTACGGATGTAAATTTGTAATAAATACAGACCACCAACCCCTGTTAGGTCTACTTAAAGAAGTCAAGGCTGTGTCACCCATAGCTTCAGGTCAAATTCAGCAGTGGGTTGTAATACTAAGTACATATAATTACAAGTTGGAACACTGTCCAGGAGGCCAAGTAGCAAATGTGGATGCATTGAGCTGCCTTTCACTGGCAGATACACACTACTGGTGGAAGAATCCGCAATGGTTTGAAACTTACTGAACACACTTCCAGTCACAGCTGACAATATCAGATTTAGAACACACAAAGATCAGGTCCTTGTAAAACTGAAATAGCTAGTGGTGATGGAGAAACCAAAGGGCCATCATGATCAGAATAGAAACCTTTTTGGACTCTGAGAGACCAAACCACTGTAGCGAAGGCATTTTAATATGGGGAGCAAGAATGATAGTCCTGAGCAAAGGTTGCCTTCAGATATTGGCTGAACTCCACCAGGGTCATCCTGGGGATTTCCAAAATGAAGACATTGCAAGACATTGGCAAGACACTTTGTCTGGTGGCCAGAATTGGATGCAGACATTTTTGCATTGGTGGGGAATCCCCATAGTGCCAACAAGGACAAACATTGCCCCCAGCTGTTTGGTGGCAGTGTGGGGGTTTAAAAAATAACCGGGAGAGAAAGCAAAGTATATATAAAAGAAAGGAGTGTCAGTCATCCTGTTCACTCTGAGATCTAGCTCTGAGGGAGCTGGATCAGTGTTAAGAACACTCCTTGTGTAAATAAATGGTGACTAGGTGATCTGGCTTCTGTGGAGTTATTTCATCTGCTATTCTTTATTTTTAAGAATTTTCACCTCCATCTAAGATAGCAGTGTCTCATTAAGAGGACAGTATAGCCTAGATGTCATATGCATGTTTCTGGGATAGCACCTATACTGTCAGGCTTCTGACTCAGTCACTGGAATCCTCCTACTGAGCCAAAGTTGACACATGGATTCTCACCCTCGTCTCTTCCACTCTCCTCCCACAAATAACATATTGTACAGCTGGCCTCTCTAACTCTGCTCATGTTCACCTCCTAGATCCTAACTTGAATTCTACACTGTTTGCTAAGAAATGGGAATGAGTAGCTAGGATTGACTTGCTCTTTAATTTTCCCCCCGGCTTGTGGAAAATATTGTTTCCTTTGCACTTCAACCCAAAGATAAATGGGTTGTAAAATGACTGTTGATAATAGTTGGAAATGTTAAATCTGCTATTTTGTATCACAATGGGATACTATATCACTGCACTGTACCATTGACTGCTTTATGCAAAATAAGGTTGTAAAATAATTTGACTTCAAGTCATAATTAAATAATGCTGATCATGCTTCATTTCTTTCCAGATATGAATACATTTGAGATTTGTAATATGAACAAAAATGATGTTGACAGCATAACAATGAATGAGAAGGAGACACTGCCAAATTCTGCAGCTTCCCCTTTGTCGTCTAATCTTGGACTCTGATTCTAATAAAACCAATAACTATACAGATGTAGCCAGCCTGAAATTACAGTGTGCTGAGTTTGGCAAAGCCTATAAAATAATCAAACAATGTCAGCCTGGATTTTCATCACAATGTAGCGGCTGTATCGAATTAGGAAAATGGCAGTGGAGCCTGGAAATCAGTGGTTTCACCCTGGGCACAGCACTTCCTCTTTTTGTGGAGCAGAAATGGGTAAGGTTTGCATTCATGCATGCTTGGTTCATAGAGGCATCTCATTTAAATCATCAGCTAGTACCACCAGTGTGATCTTAATTTACCATTAGTATGAAACCCAAACTACCCAGAGTGGAAAAGCACAGCCAGTCAGGCAGCATCCGAGAAGCAGGAGAATCAACGTTTCAGACATAAGCTCTTCATCAGGATAAGAACAGGACTGAACTTTGTGCATTTCTTTGGACAGCCAGTGTGTCCCTTTGGAGAGGTAATGTATCCCTTTCAAAGTAATTCCTGGGCACCTTTGGTGGTGGTCAGGTGATGTTTGGGGGAAAGTTAGTTGTCTTTTTCAGGAGGTAATGCGCACTTTGGCACAGTTAAATGTAGAAGCACTTGCATATAAAATACAAACACACATTATTTGTAAAGCTCATTGAAACTGTCAACAGACCTATCAGTGTCAACTAGCAAAAGTGTCAAAAATATCTATTAAGAAGGTTGGTCAAAACTCTCAAGAGGACTTGCCAAGGGACACTGTTGGACGTGCCAAGATGTCTTGTCAAAAGCAACTCTCAAAGCAAGCTGTCAAGTTTTCCAGGTCATTAATCATTTTTAAAAGTGCCTGAAATGTTAAAAAAATTAATTGCTTCTGATTTCACTCTGTCTGTTAACATAAGCCTGAGGGTTTTGATTACTGCTGCCTGATTGATTTCACAATCATCCATTAGCATAGTAAGGTACTTACCATTTGACAATGTCATTAGCAGGTCCAAGGAGTCAAAGAATCTTTGAACTTGAACCATAAATGAATTTGAATGCTTTTGTGTTATAAGGGATTGTACTGTTGAATGAAATATTTATTTCATTCTGACAACATTCTTTGGGGAGGAGTGGGGGTGGGGGTGGGGGTGCGTGGGCAGGAGGAGGCCACAGAATGATTTGGAGATGAATACAAAGATTTTGAATGTGTTTGATTTTGTTGTTAGAAAGGAGTGAAATGGATGTTGGACAGAACAGGAGTAAAGAATGAGGAAAACCTCATGCAAAACAGTACTTGGGCAGTGAAGATTTAGACAAATATGGAGCTCCTAAGGTGGTAGTAAAGAGCATTGAAGGAACTAAAACCAGAAGCAAAAAAAAACGAATGAAAGTTTCAGCAGCAGTACACAAACTCCAAAGTTGAACAAATTTGCATAAATTTGAAGATTATAAAAGGTTTTCTTGAGTGCTGAATGATGGTGGCAGCCACAGCCTCTACAATGCTGCTTATTTTTGTGACAAGCGCAAAAATCCTTGTGGTTAATTACATCATGGCAACGGTGTTCATCATAAATCAACCTACTGCTTGAATTCCCTGAAGACTCTGTGATTCACCATTCTGTCCATCACCATTAAAGCAGGTGAATCTGTAACTCTGCACCATGGTTTAATGGAGCTTCACCTCTTCAGCTGACCATTTGATATATTGACTTTCTTTCAATGAGGTATTGAAAAAAAACTCATCCAATGACTCCAGTGTAATAGAAACCTCCTTCAAAACAAATCGCCTCAGGTGTTACGTCAAAACATGAATAGGCTTGATGTCACCCATGTTCATAAAGTTATGACATGTTACTTCTGTTTGCATGCCCTGGGAACAAATGTTCAATTGAGAAACATTTTAATTTGATCTTCCTGAATGTAGGCAGAAGTCATCAGACAGAATGCAACCTTCACCATAATGAAAATTGAATATAATTGTCAAACCTTTAGGCTTTTTAAAATAATTGCTGTATTGCCAATATCTCTATGGTATATCTGACCTGTGTTAGCATTGACATTGGTGGTGAAGCATCGGCCTAAGGGTTTCCTGGCAGATCAAGATGAAGAATTATGACAGAATATATTGTCAGGGTGAAATAAAAGTTCATCTGTGTGTGGGTGTATAGAACAAGGAACTGTTTGATCTCTCCTGAGTCTCATGTGACTATTTTTGACAAAGGGAGTGAAGAAAACCGACACAAATTGACAGTGAATCTCTCCCAGTGTTGAATATGTCACTGAACACTAGGCCACGATCAAAAAGAGGGGACATACTGACTGGCCTCAGAAATGAAACAAGTTGTTCAATATTGCAGAGTGTGATGTTAGGGTTCAGAGGAATTAGCCTGGGGCTGGTACCAACAAGTACCATCAGCTTGAATTTGTGGGGTCACTTAGACAGATTCACAGGTCTGATAAGAAGCTCCCTTACACTTCCTTTGTACCAAGTTCATCCAGATGGCAACATTATCAATGGAACTCATGCTGTTGGAAAGAAATTTTTCTTGCACAAATTATTACTGTCCTAATTGCCTTTATATGCTCTTAGGATGTGAGAGTGATGTACAGCCTTCATTTCCATCCCTCGCTACAATGAATTGGAATTGAATTGAATTGGCTTTGTTGTCACATGTACAGTGAAAAGTTTACAAGTTGCCATTTATGGTGCCATCTTAGGGACCAAGGTACCGAGGTACAGATTCTTAAGTACAAGAAAAAAAGAAAAA